>NC_061510.1:315970500-315999177 GCF_022539505.1 Lolium rigidum | reverse complement strand
TAAGTAAATAGGCTGTGGTTGTTTGTTGCTTTACTGGTAAATCAAAGTTGGCATGCAAGTATTTGGGGTCTTCTTTTTGGCTGTGATTGTTTGTCCCTGTGAGCTAATATGGTGAAGAATAGTTAAGATATAAAACACATATATTCATATAAATGCACAAGTTTGTAAAAACAGGGGTCCATCCTTAACAATTCACATAGCACATAATTTACTGGCTGTAGCATTTAAGATGCTTATTTGGAATCAATATTCATATGTCTCATTTCTATATGTGGAGACTAAGTGTTGAATTTTCTGAATTCCAGACCGCCGCCATCGACATCAACCTCAATCTCGTCTGCTGCCGCCTCCCCAAGACCGCCGCCGTCGTCAGCAACCTCAAGGTCGTCTGCTGCCGCCTCCCCCCGACCTCCGCCGTCGTCAGCAACCTCAAGGTCGTCGACGTCGCTGCTGTCTCCACAGGTGCGCCCCCTCTCCTCTGCCCCCTCTCCTCTCCCCCGAACCCCTCCCCTATCGTTGCTGCTGCACAGCCGTCGACCTGCTGCTCCTTCCTCCACCGAACGGCATGGAAGACATTGACAGTATCAGATTTCTCAAGTATAATAGCTACAGAATAATCCTGAAAAAATCTGGACCTGTTTGCATATATGCTGTGAAATGGCATATAAATGCTGTGAAATGAGCTGAGTGTATCCTATGCATCTCTATGCTGTGAAATCTCTCTGCAGGTACACATTGAGTGTCCATGTTTTGCCGGAATGTCGATTAACTTCCGTTCCGGCGAATTTCGGGCACTCCGGCATGACCATTTTTAGCAAAAGTCATGCCGAATTTTCGCCGTGGATTTCCACCTAGTAGTGTTCAGATGGATTAGAATAGCAGGTCAATCAAACTAAGCTAGTAATACATCACAAAGGAATTAAACGGGAGATTCAGTTTAACACACAATACTGGCAAACCTGCAAATTGCATCATATATATCAAAGTAGGGAATAAAAGCAAGACTACAGGATGTGATACCAGCAATTCTGAGTCTATTGGTTGTATTAACAGTAAGTAGGCTAAATCTATCAACGTTTATGTTTTTTACATCATTATTTATCATCCATTGCTAAAGAATGGCCAAATGAAATAAGTCTTGCTGCATGATAGTATACAAAATACAGGTAATAGGACAAAGATTTTCCCACTAGCTGTGGTAGGTTATTTGCATCAGATATGATAATAGCTAAAAGCAAAATGAATTAATCGCCTGCAGATTAAACGGTGATTATCAACTTTCCTTACATTGCACGATATGCCTAGAAAATACTACATGAAGTCAAGGAAACTAGTCCATACCTGATCAACACTATGTATAGCTTGTCGATGGAACTGATCCTAGGCGTGTTTGAAGCCGAGCTGTCACCGTAGGCAACAGATGCATCACCATCATCCTCTCCCTTTTCTCCTTCAAAGAGATCTTCAGACATTTCTGCAGCGGCATCAGTCCGTGGCTTCTCTGTCTCTAGGCGGCGTTTTAACAAGCGCTTGGCTTCTTCAGCCTGGGTACCAGAAGAATTAGGTAATAAAGAAGGGATATGAAAAACGGTAGCATGAAGTATAAATGTGAGTAAGAATGTAATTACTGAAGAAGGGTTAAATTCTGACACTAAAAAAGAAAAAAAATCACTCCGTTGGATTAGAATACTGATGGAGTTGTTCCCTACATTCCTGTAGCACTGCATTTCAACATCACTGCTCCCTATATTCCTGTTTCTTCTATCTTTCTTTTGCTCTCGGTACAATCTTAACACCCATGCTTGGATTCATTTAACACCCAGGCTTGAATTCAATTATAGTTTGTAGACTTATTTTTGAGGATGATGAAACTGAAACAAATGCAACTCTGTATAACTGAAACAAGTGCAATTCTGTAACTCTGTATAACTGAAACAGTTTTAACTCTGTTTACTAATATACTTTGGCTGCACGATTAGTTACTGGCTGTTTAATTGAGTAGTTCATTACTCATCATTATTGTGATAGTACTTTTGATGCTACTGTATGCTAGTTTGTGCAGTGCTAGGTAGATATAGCCAGCGATGTCGTCTTCTGCAGACCCCAACGAAGACGTTGACGGGTCTTCTCAGCGGAAGTTGGATGAGCACTACAGGCTCATGGTCTCGGATCAGCTGGAGGAACTTCCAGGCAGCGATGACGGGTCCTCGGAGGAGGGGGATGATGAGATGGACAACAATGGTGAGGATGAGAGGGCCGTTGCCGACGAGACCACCGACAGTGGCGTTGCCGGGGGTAGCTCGGATACTACTACCGAGGCCAAGAGGAAACGGAAGCAGCGGCGCCCAAACAAGGTCGGCACCACTCGCGACATAATCACCGCGGTGGATGCCAAGACCGGTCTTCCTACTGAGCCCAAGCACGTGGCGAAGGGGTACAACCTCCAACTGGGAGCAATCCTTCGGGACGTCGTCGACGTCAACGAGACGAAACTCCGAACCAAGAAGAAGCGAGCATCCGCAGGCCCAACTCCTTGCGCGGCTGCACGCACGGTATGAGTTCCCTGTGGAATACAGGAACGAGGATCCCAAGGATAACATCGTGAACAGATGAGCCCACTCTAAGTTCTCCAAGAACCTCAGCGGTTATAAAACCATGCTGAGGGGGATGCTTGGTGACAATGAGACTTGGGAAGAGATCCAGCGCCACTTCCCGCGGATGACGCTGGAGCAGTATAATAAATTCTTGGAAAACGAGGAGCTCGAGTACACCAAACGACAATCGACCTGGGGGAAGGAGCTGGCGGATAAGAACATCGGTCACCACAATCTCGGTTGCCGTGGCTTCGAAGGCAAGCAACCGGTATGGGACAAGGAGGACCTGGCCTACATAAAGGCTGGCCTCGAGCCCCCTTTTGCCAAGTACAAAGACCCACTCTTCAGGGCATATCTCAGGTCCCGATACCATAGAGAATTGGCTGGGAAACGTGTCACGAAACCTGATGTGGTGGTGGGAGTTGAGTTGGTCGCCGACGCGAAGGTGATGGCACTAGAGAAAGCGAGTGGTAAGCAATTTACCAGCTTATTAATTTGATACTGCTCACCAAGTCCATTACATTCTAAAATTGTTCATGTTACTTACGGCAGTTGACGGAACAAGCAGCCGCCGAATCAGGCTGGCTCCTCGTCCCGGACTTCGACGGGCAAAGTCCCGTGGGACACGCCTTTTATCGAGGGTCTGAACACCGTGAAGGCGCGGCCGCTTTGTACAAGCCCCACCGTGTCCCCGGCGCCGGAGGAGGTCGCAAGCTTGCCGACTATGGCTTGGACGTGCCCGCAAGCACTAAGGAGTCGCGCCAGGCGCAGAAGGACCGGGAGCACGAGGCTGAAAAAGGTGGCCGACTTGGAAACAACCATGGAGCATCGCGTCAGTGCCGAGGTTCAGCAACGAGTCAGTGCCGAGGTTCGACAACGCGTCGGTGCCGAGGTTGCTAGCAAGGTCGATGACGCGCTGGCCAACAGGGTCAATGAAATCATCCCTGATCTTGTGCTGTCGATGAAGAATTACTTCGCCGGAGGCCAAAAGGGACCGATGCCGGTTATCAGCCTAGGCGCCAGCAACTCGGACAGCCGGCCTCCAACTAGACACGCTCAATGCACACCCAACTTGGTGACTCCACCCGCCGGCAATGTCGGCGCTAGAGAGGATTCGCCGGACCTGGGGGCCACGGTACTAGCCCCTCGGTCACACCGCACGCCTAGCCTCGGTCCTTCAACGCGAGCCGAGCTCGACGCCCTCACGGTAATTAATTTAGTCTCTCAAGCTCTACAAATTAGTTACTTTGTCGTCGCCCCTCTCGACCTACACATGTTTTCACGGGAGAACGCGACTCCTTGCACCTTGCTACTGAATGTGGACAACAAGTTGAAGGCTGTAGCGAGCGGCAGTGTCATCCTGCCAACACAGCGGATTTTCCACTGCGTCAGGATGGATGATAGCGTGAGCCGGGTTCGCGTGAACCGGTCGTTACCGGGATGCCAAGACCTCCATCCTCCTTATCAACCCCCGGAAACGGAAACCCCGCTCACTCTCGGGGACCTCAAGAATCACATCCTTCTATGGCCGAAAGCCCTAATTCGGCTGGAACACCGCCGCCTCGGGTTCGGAGGCAAGCTATGGCATGGTCACTCCTCAGGATGCGACGGCTGCCCCGAGTCCTCCACCGGCTGGTGGTCCTTTTGGGCCCGATAGCCAGCACGACAGTCAGCCCGAGAGTCAGCACGACAACGCGTTGGACATCGATCAAGCTCCAATCGATACATTCATCGCTGAGATGGAGGGCGAGGGGGTTTCTCCTTACAAGCCACCCGCCGATCGTACGCTAAAGAAGAAGTTGTTCCTTTCACAAGAAACTCCCGAGCAGGAAGACACTACCGCCTTCACCGCTCCACCCCGAGTAGGGCTTACCCCGAGGACACTCCTTGGTGCGACCACGGAGGGTATGAAACAAAACGCCACTCCCAGTTGCGGTAAGAAGAAGGCCAGGAAGCGGAAGAAGTCCGGAGATGTTGCCGCAAGCAAGAAAGTGGTTAATGACAAGTTGCCGACCCCGTGGAGGAAGATGCATCACATAGGCCAGCCTATGCTGTCGAGCACACATTGTCCGACGGGTGACGCCAGATATGAGGAGCTTGCATGATGCTGTTCTAATGAAGGAGGACCTACTTCTTCGAGATAGAAATCCCTCGTACCCGGTTTTGACGGCGAAGGTGCCCACTGGCTTTGGCTTTGTCACCGCATACCCTGCGGACTTGATGTTCATTCGATATGAAGACATCTTCGGGCTCTTGAACATGCAACGGCTCGGCCGAAACTTGGTCCGCCTCCTATCGCTCGAGCATGGCGCACGATATCGCCATGGAGAACACAGCGCACATCGCTATCATGGACCCCTTCTACATGACTCCAGCTGTCGTCCGAACGAACAAGCGTTTCTAGCGAAGTACATCAAGGATTTCTTGGTGTTAAACAAGGATAAGAAATGCTTTGTCATACCATATTTCCGCGAGTAAGTATTTGGTTACTAGAGTACCCTCTATTACATTCTTTCATGAATTTCCTTCATAGTTGATCGAGTATGATGGTTTATTTCCATTTTGCGCAGATTCAAGTACTGCACCCTCCTCCTCTTTTACCCGTATCATTCAGATGTCAGTTACCTCGACTCCGGGCTTGATCCGGACAAGGACTTCACCGACCTTAAGTCTACACTTGATAAAGCCCTCAGCGGCTTCATAGACGAGGTTGGCATCGACAAAATCAGGCATGAGAAGAAAGTGAAAGGTTGCTATGTGTGCAACCACATAACCAAGTTCCCCTGCCTCAAGCAATCGGCGCATGACAATGGGATGGAGGCCTGGTTTGCCATCCTACATATGATGTCGATTGTAAGGTCTCAGAACGATCTCTTGTTGCCATCCAATCTTCAGCGGATGTTCGTGAACATGTCGGACACCACCGATGAAAACGTGAGAGCCGAGTTCCGTGCCATCCGGCGGACCATTTGCACAATACTCTGGAGGGATGTACGCGGTAATGGTGGCTTGTTCCACTATGGTCCCGAACTTTCTAAGGCCGAGATAGAAGGCCGATTAGAAGATGGATGTGACGACGAGAACATTCAACACGCTCGAGGGCATACGTCCCTTCCCGCCGAAGCCTACTTGACTCAAACACTTTTGTCCTTTGCAAATGTTAGTCATAAAATTACTTAAGTAATTTCCATGCTTTTTCTTTGCACTACTCTATGTTATATCTCTCTCTACTAATGTACTAACAACTTTCATTTCTTTTTTACGTGTTTGCATAGATGACGTACTATGTCGTCTACCACGGCCGGGTTCCTAGAGTCTACGAGGGCTGGGAAGACTGTAGGAGGCAGGTCCACCGTTTCAGCGGCAACAGCTACAAGGGGTACACCACTTTGGAGGAGGCGGAAACTCGATACGCCAACTTTCGAGCGGGACAGAGGAGGGAGATGTGGAGGACCCCTTTCATCGTGATGCTGCTTGCCGCCACCGTCTCTCTAGTTTATTATGTCATTGTTGTTTAGCTAGGTCATCGACTAGACTTATATGTATTTATGTATCATGTGCTACTTCGAGTTTGAACCATATGGTCAACTATCTAGTATCTAAACTTGTGTTATTAATGCATGCATGTTATGAACATTTGGGACTTTCTATATAAGCGTGTATTCATGTGTATTCTGTGTATTACTGTGTATTCTGGTGTATACTGTGTATTCGTGTGTATTCGGGTGTATATTTCGAGTTTTATTTTTTTAATCCTCGTAATCAATACCACCGGCGCCCCTAAAGCTGTACCCCTGGCGAAATTGAAATCGCCAGCGGCTGCGACAGATTACCCCGGCGAATTTGCAAACCGCACATGCTAAGTCATTACCGCCGGCGATTCGGGAAAGCACCGGGGATAACGGCGATTACCACCGGCGATTTGGAAAACGCCGGCGATAAGACATTACCACCGGCGAGGTGATCGCCGGTGAATGCGAAAACGCCGGCGGTAAGGCATTTTGGGACGCCGGCGGTAAGGCATTTCCTAGTAGTGACGGGTACTTTCTGGATCTAAGTACTGTCGTGCCCCACATACTAGTTGCGTGCGCTACCCTCCGTTACGTTGGCATTACGCGCATACCAGTTGCGTGCGTATTTTTTGCACGCAACTACTAATACTGGTCGCGTGCGCTTAGACGTGTGCGCTGCCAATGAGCGTTTCCCTGTAGCGTTTTCCCTACTAGTGGTCGTTGCATGCAGTCTACTTCGTCGCTACCGCGCAACGACGTCATAGGCTACCATTGCGACTCGCCACCGTCCAGAAGGCCTCCTCTGCTGGTCTCCCTGACACTAGCGCACGGTCCATGATGGTTCCTACCCTCGCATGCCCGGTATTGGCAACACCGGTCCGTGCCTTCGTCCCCGACGCGTCCCCGGTCCTGGCAAGTCTGGATCGGTGCCTCTTCTTCATCGACTTCGTCTTTGCATACTCGATTCTGGCAAAACCGGAGTATGCATTCGTCCCCGACGTGCACCTAGTTCTGGCAAAACTAGGGCGGCACCTCGTCCTCGACGGGTCCGACATCATCTACTTTGGCATCTACACCCCTCTTCGACGATTGCCTCGACGCGTCTCCGTCACTCTCCATGCGCCTATGCGCTCACGACTTCATGTGCGACTAACTCGACATCGACACCCAACCACGACATCGACCACGACACGCCCTCGAGCGGCTACCCCAACCAAGGTTGCAGCACCACGCTCTCGGCTACCTCGACATATGCACAAAGGTCTATCACCTCGCATTAGCACCTCAACTTCATCTACAGTCCAAGAATCTACAACGCGACATCGTCCAAGACGCTCCCGCTACGACTACAGGGAAGTGTCAGCCCGTTAGTTCCTACCTTCGGTTTCTCTCCAGTCTGGATTTCCCGATTAGTGAAAGTAGAATGTAATCCTGGTCGCGATGTTGATTTCCCGGTGTACCAAATGACTCTAGGGTCGATTTAGATCGTGATTGGCAAGTTCAAGGTAAAAACGACATGATTTGAAGTTCGGGGTTTATTTCGCCGAACGTCTACGAGTTATGGGTTTGAAATAGACTTTTTCCTTCTTAGAATTTTAGCACCAAATAGTTACGGGCGTGTACTAATGTTTTCGATTGATACAGTTATAGCATGGCATAATTTCTATGACCATTTTTCAAATGTAAGAACACTTTATAAGAGTACACGGATATTTTCGTAAATATTTATATTCATATATAGTTTAATACTTGTTTGCAACCTGTGAACATTTTTTTCGAAACATGAACAGTGTCATATGAATCATTTTTTCCAAAACATGATTATTTTTAGTGGACCGACCCATGTATGACCACTTCTTTGCGATGCGGTGCACGAGGCCCGTGAAGCCTAGTACATGTCGTCTTCGGCCCAAGTACGTAGTCATAATCCCAAATGGAATTCCAAATCCTCTCGCTGTCCTCCTCCCTGTCCCCGCCGGCCGCCGCCCACAACGTCGCGCTGCCCCGTATCTCCTTCTCCAACCATGAGCCTCCGGCGGTAACTAGACCTCATCCCAATCCTCTCGCTGTCCTGTTTCCCCGTCCCCGCCGGCCGCCGCCCCACCGGCGTCCTGCTGCCCGTAGCTCCTTTTCCAACCATGAGCCTCCGGCGGTACGTGAATCTGGTGACGGAGAAGCCATCAAGGCATCTACTCGCTGCGCCGCCTCAACAGCGACAATTTCTTCTTCCCGGCAGATGAAGCAGCAGCAAAGGCGCGAGATCTGCCCAGACTCAGGAGAGTGCCGCCACCGAACGTGCATTCCTTTTTTTTCGATAAAGGGCGCTTTCATTACTTTTAAAAGCATTACACCCGGCCTCTGCATAACAAGATGCACACAGCCGCACACTCACAAATCGTCATAGTAGCACGCACACAAGGTATATAAAACCAACACTGAAAGACTGCAACATGGAATGACAACTAAGACTCCGAGGACTCTATCCTTAGATTACGCCGCCATCCATGTTGGGAAAAAATATCCTTCGCCACATCCTCCAACCGTGTAGAAACCTCCATAAAGAGGTCTCGGCTCTCAAGCCTCGAAGCAAGGACCACGAACGGAGCAAAGCGGTGGATCGGTAGATAACCTGTAAACAAGAAGAATTAGTATCATGGAAAATCTTGTCATTTCTACATAGCCAAAGCGACCAAATAATGGCAATCGCCCCCACCCTAATAAAAGTTTTAAACCTACTATCTACCCCATTGAGCCAGGCACCAAAAAAATTGGCGACACTCTGAGGAGGATACAAGGTCGAACCTATTTGGGTTATTGACCATATAGATCTCGCAAATTGACAGTTGAAAAAAAGATGGTTAATTGTCTCATCATGATGACAAAAGACACACTTTTTACTACCTTGCCAATTACGCTTTACAAGATTATCCTTAGTAAGAATTATACCCCTACGAAGATACCACGCAAATATCTTTGT
The DNA here is from genome assembly GCF_022539505.1 of Lolium rigidum. NCBI lineage: Eukaryota > Viridiplantae > Streptophyta > Magnoliopsida > Poales > Poaceae > Lolium > Lolium rigidum. The sequence goes on along the minus strand of NC_061510.1, from coordinate 315,990,094 downwards.
TTTTAGTGGTATCTTCATAGACCAAATTTTTTTATTGGTAGATACTAGCTCCTTTTCCCAACCTACGAACGTGCATTCCTGGATCGCCCAAAAGAACAAGAAGAAGAAACAGGCGGCAGCTCTCTCAGGTCAGCAGGTGGAGAGTATTATTCGGTCGCCGCCACCAATGTTCAGCGTCCGCCCAGCCAGTGGGGACCGACCCGAGCTGAACTCCTTTCCTCTCTCCGGAACCAAGATTTTCTTCGCCGAGAGCGGGAAGCGCACCACCCTGTACGACACCGAGGCCCGCTGCGCGATCACCACGCCCAGCCTCCATGCGCCCAAGTACTACCCCGTGGCCCTCTCTGTCCCTGGCCCTGGAACTGAAGGCGAGGAGGACAGCCGCAGCCTCTACATCATGGACACAAGCCTCGACCCGTCGAATGCCACTCCGTTCGAGGCCCTCATCTGTCGTCGCCCCGCAGCTAATACGTTTGCCAAGAAGACATGGCACTGCGATGCCCTCCCGCCGCCGCCCTTCTTCTCTCACCCACGGGAGATGTATAAATCGGTATTATCTTACGCTGTGGTGGGTGACCTTATCTGTGTATCTCTCACCATCGGGGGCACATACTGCTTTGACACTGTTAGCAGGACGTGGAGCCTGGCTGGTGACTGGCAGATGCCCTTCTCAGGCAAGGCCGAGTACGACCCTGAGCTAAAGCTCTGGTTTGGCGTCTCAGTTGATAATCACCAGCTCCCATGCGCGGCCGACCTCTCCCCTATCCTGGGAGGGCGTGCGCCCAAGAAGCAGCCACGCTATATTTGGGGGAATCCAGATGTGCCGGCGGATTGGTTCCCGGATCTGTATTATCGAGCCAACATTGTCAGCTTGGGTTCCGGTAGGTTTTGTATCGTCAACTTCTTCCGAGATATGGGAGACCTCTCCTCTTCTTGGGGTGATGAACTATCAGATACAGATGGCATGCCAGTTGTTCTCATCTCTGGTTTGGAAGTGTTGGCTTGCAATGACAATGGCAAAGCAAGTAGCAGCAGTGACAACGACAAAGACCAAAATTGCAGCGGCAAGGGCAATGGCAAAGAAAGTAGCATTGACAGCAACAGCCACAAACAAAATTGCAGCCGCAACAGCAAGGGGCTCCGTATGTTTAAGCACAAGTCTAGACTTTCTAGACATAACTACATCTACGACGTTAAGTCGATACTCTGAATCTTTATTTGCTTTGAAAGCTCTATCCTTTCATCTATCTATATGCAAGGATGGACTGTTAGAACTTGGTTATCAACAAGTACCCACTACAAGAGACACAATATGTGTGTTTGAATAACCTTGGGACACTAATTGTATGAAACCACCATAAATTGTTCCGTATGCTTAATCCAGGACCTAGTTTATACTGCAGGATTGTCATCAGATTTACTGCTGAGGAACTAATTTGCGGTACTCCTGTTTGATGTGCACTTCCTTCATCCTACTTGAAGTGTCTTTGAAGATTCTGTTTTGCCTAACTTGACCTACTGCTTTAGAAGTCTGATGAGTACAACAGCTTGTGTATGTTTCTCGTATATCACTTTGCTGTTTGAATGCTGAATTGTGCTTGTGCAAAATGATGCAAATTATTGCAAAAATCGAATTGTTGTTTTGATGTATGGTTCCAGTACACTGGCAAGGTCTTCATTGTGAAGTTGGCTCTGTTTTTTCGTGCAATGTTGTCTTTGTAGGAGCCCCAGCATAGTTTATTGTCTGTAATTTTGTGTTTTTTCTGGGTTTTTTTTTCTGTTAGCTTTGGCCATTGCTCATGGTTTCCTTTTGGATTCTGAAACTATGCATTTGTATTGTTTGTAAAACACGGGCAAGGTCTTTATTGTGAAGATGGCTCTATTTTTTCATGCAACATTGTCTCTTTAGGAGCCCCAACATGGTTTTATTGTTTGTGAGTTTGTGTTTTTATCTGTTTTTTTTCTTATAGCTTCGGCCATTGCTCATGGTTTCTTTTTGGATTCTGGAAGAATATAAAATTTATATTTTAACTTCCCCTCATGTACAAGGCAGAGCTCCTACCATTTGTTCAAAACATGAAACTATGCATTTGACTGTTCAAGGTCTCTACTACTATCGTTTGTCAACGCCAACAGATTACTTTTCGAGAACACTTTCTAATCCATTCTTATATCAAGTATTTATGGAAGTGCTAGTATCTTCTTGTTTGCTTTAGATTACTATGTAGTATCGTCGGCTGATCCTTCTCTCCGTACCAACTAGAGCGCCAGGTGTCCCAGAGTGTGCGTCTACGGTATCACTTATCAGCATGGTTCCTTGCATGACAATTTTGGTGGTTTGGATCAGTAATTCACTATACAAGGGCCACCTGTTCGGAGGGAAAGAGGTGAGTGTTAGCGACTTAGCGGGTAAGGGGAGCGTGAGTTTCATGCTGAAGTTTAGTGGCATTTGGTTTCTTGATCGCGTGGGATATTGCATTTCTAATAACCAAAGGTTGCTTCCTTATGATTTTTGTGTCTAGCGACACCCTACGTTGTCGTCATCGCGGTATGCTTTGAACATTTTGCCATACTGTGCAAATGTGCAAGAGCATTCTCATATTCTGTTTGTACAAAACTCAGGTAATTCTGATTTATCTGCAACCACGGGACATGGAAGGCCGGTTTTAGACTGGCAGGCTTCAGTTAAATTTGATGCTGGTGCTGCTCGTGAAATAGCCACTTCAAGATCGCCCGCTTGTTCTGGATGTTGTGTGAATCCAATTTTTTCGATAAAGGGAATATATTAATATCAAGAAGATACCAATTACACCCAGCCTCTGCCACAACGCACCACCCTAATGGTACTACGGATGCACACAACCAAAAACAAGAAAAGAAAACTAAGAAACAAAAATCCCGCTACAGTATCTCGGGACTAACAACAGCAATACATCCACCGCCAAGACAACACCTGAATTACAGACTCTCCAAAAACGACGCCTCCAAGAAAGGAACAGTGCTCAAACACCGTCGTCGCTCGATCAAAGATCTTAGGTTTTCACCCTGAAGATAGTCCCCGCTCTCAAAACAATGTCTCCACCAAGGACATTGCCAGGCACAACCAATTAAGGCCAGACCTTGGGTTTTCACCCTGAAAGGTAGGACTCTGCACTTCACCTGTGTTGTCGCCCCCACTTTCATACCGCTGCTGTGAAGCCCGGAACACCAAGCAAGTCCATCAACAGCGCGAAGACTTGAACCTCCCTTAGCTAGTCCTCCCCTCCGGCCTTCATGAACTTCTCTTCTTCCGACTTTCATCATGGATCCATAGTCACTTGATGTCAACACAGAAAAAGAGCTTCGCGCCGCTCCCTCCGAGAACCAATCGGTCGGAATAAAAGCATGGGTGCGCACGACCGAATACCACCGATCCAGCAAACTCCAGGCAAAAAGCACTGTTATATTCGCCGGCGGAGCCTTCCGGAACTCAATACTCCGGCTAGATCACGAGTCCAGGCCTCCGGTAGGTCTTCCTCTTCACGCAAGAGAGACCCTAGGACCACAGCCTTTATTCAGGTCGGACCCCCACGTCGGCGACCATCCTGGGCTGGCCACTCCAACCCTCCACCGGCGACACCATCGCCGGCTTCCAAGCTCCTCCATCTCGCCGCCGGAACGAGTAGGTTAGCGATAGTTGCTTGACGATGCCTTCAACAAGATAACGGCGCAGACGCCGCCATCGCCCGCCATGACCGGAGTTGGCTCGGTTTTCACCGGCTACTATGCCTCCCCGTCTCGCTGCTGGCGCTGAAAGTGGGATCAAAAATCCAACACAGCTAGCCTGGCCGACTGCCTTCGGTGGATGAAGTCAGCCACCACCACCATGCATGGGCCGAAGACCCGGACGTCCTCAAGCCACGAAGAAGACCCAGCGAAGCCTCCTCGTGCCATTGATGAGACGCAGCCGCGATGGATCGCGATCCGAACCTCGGGCCCAGATCCAACCACACCGCAGCCAACATCCGCCGCCGGCCGCCGGAGATCCGCCGGCCACCGCCATCCCGCTGCGTTCAGTCGACGGAGGAGGAGGGTGTAGGCCGCCGCCCCCACACGCTCCCGCAGGCCGCGCTGCGCTCTGCCGACGGAGGACCGAGCCGCCACCGCCGCCTCACCACAGGGGCTTTGCCCCGCAGCGTCCTCGGCGACGGCGGCGGAGGAGGGGGGGGCTGTAGGGGAGGGGAGGAGGGCGGTGTGGAGGGGAACTCCCCTGGGACGGCGGGCGGCGCCGCCGCCTCGGGGGAGAGAGGGCCGCCTAGGTCAATTTAGTACTGACGTCTATAGTTAATCTGACTGAATCATCAATGTATGTATCCTGTGTGAATCCACTACCTCCTCACGCCCGTTATCTTCAGCTGCTGGTGTGCCTTCTTCCAGGTTCTGTTTCTAGCGTATTCGCTGCTTATCGCGAGGACCAACTCCAGCTGGGGATGGAGGCCGACGATCTGTCCTGGAGATGCATGACTCATGTCTCTGACGGTCCAGCCGCACCGTGCTATCTCATGTCCGGTGCTACATGTTCGGTGTCTCCGGTTCAGCGCATGATTTGATTTATTTGCATACGGTGGATTTCGTTTCAGGTTCAAACAGTTGGCGTGATGAATACAGCACTAGATTGAGGAGCAGGGAGATGAATTAGCTGTCTCTTCCTGGAACTTTTTTCAGCTGTTGCTACGTACATCACCATTCAGTATATAAATGTGTACATTCAGTATATACTGGCTGGCCGGCCCTCAAACCAATCCTTGCGGGTTTTCATTGTTGTTACCAGCAGCCTATACATTGATCGGGCAGTGAAAGAGCCTGATTTCTCAAAATGCCAACCCCACGTGTCCTGCATATTTGACGTGCTCAATGGACTTGAAGTGATAATTTCAATGTCCATAGGTAATAGATTTTCATCTAACATATCTGTCCTCCACTACCACTACGCACTAGTGTTGTCAATAAGTTCTGAAACAAGGCTTGCTACAATGCTAGTACATAGGGGTGGTGCTTTACACCGACCTGGTCGGCGCCAATGGAGTTGCTGCACACCCCATAGGCGTATATGGGCTCGGCCCATAATCGTGATTGTCGTATCGTTCGTTTCGAGATTCAGGTCGTTCATTCGGGCGACCCGTTCGTTCGTTGTGGAGAATCTCTATTACCTGTACCGTATTCTACTGTTTCTTGCTATAGTTTACAACTAACTCCGAATGAAATTCAAAGAAGATGTCTCTTTCCAAAATGACGGCAGAATAATGCAATATTTTATTCTGAGAAACAGAAAGATGAACAAGAAGTCATAGTAGTAAAAATACATACCCAATAAAAAAAAGGCATTGTTACATATTCAGAGGGTATGTTCACAACCATCTTATAGAAAACATTGTCAGGTACAATAAAAGAAAGGAAGTTCTTAGAAGTATCACTAATAGAGTTTGAAACATTGTCTTGTCAGTTAGCTGTGATAGATTCAGACCCTCAAGTCTGGGAAACCACCAATCCATAGTACACTGAAAAACTTTTCCATAGAAAACTACATCCAAAAATGCTCTGCTTCTCCTTTCCTTGTTCATGAATTCTCTGGGAAAAATGGATCAATTAAATTCTTCAAAATGAATCGAATAAAAGAATCTTATTTTGTTACTCCTGTTAAAGTAAGAAACTTACTTTTCTGGTGATTGAACTTCCAACTTCAAGAAAATGTCATGAGATAATTCAATGCAGAAGGTGCTTAGCCTATTGATTAAAGAACATAAAAGGACTATTGAATAAAATTAGGAATAAATGATTCTGCCTTATTAAAAAATCATTTCAAAAAGTATTTGTATGGTAGCAGCACATATGCATATGATGTAGTTACTTACATGTTTCACAATGAATTGTCTTGCTATTGGTACATGTTGCTCATTAAATTTGTTAATCACAATCTGACATGCTACTGTTTCACGGCTTGCTTGCACGTCAACCTTCATTGAACATTTATATGGGAAAAAGAAACATGACAAAAAACCGGGTATGTTAAATAATGTGTGTAAGCAGCTATATCATATATGACTGAAGCATTCATGGAAGAGAAAATACTAACATTTGAGTTTTTTTTTTACTTCAATCCCATTGTACCACCTGATGAATTGAATGACAAATATACCAGAGTCGTATCTGTAGTCGTTAAAAAATACAATTATCCGATATGCATAGACATATAGGTTTAAGAAATGAAGCAAAATCATGAAAAGTATAGCTGGAGAATAACCTGAAGTTGTGTTTAGGAACATGAACATACTTTACGCTGAAATCATGAATGTTGAACTTGAAACAACCAGGATAAGTTTTCACAAACAGTTGCTTGAAATTGTACATAACAGTGTTTACAACAGGAGAGAACTTTTTACTCGAGTATTCAGGATTTAGTACATCGAAAGATTTGTCAATGAAGTTAGCCACAATTAGTATCCACTGTTTTCCAATGGGGCAAGGAATGTGTACCTAGAAAGGCAAAAGGTTTTTCAGATTACTATAGTGTTTTTTTTGTTACAATAGCTGTATTGTAAACAAAATTCTTCAACATATTGGGATTAAATAAAAATGGAGAAGAGTTCTTGAAGTATACCAGGCCTGCATTTCCAATCTAAACCCAACATTATCAAAGGAAAAACCCTTTTATATTCCGGATCAGAACAATTCAGATTTGGGTCCATGAGTATTACCTGTGATAAGATACACGGTAGAAGGCACAAATTATCAATAAAAAATAGCTAGTAACTAGTATAAGATTTCATATTTTAATCATATGATTAAGTCAGATCATACAAACCGTGTCATCTTTAATAACCGTGTCATTCTTTCCGAAAAGCCCTTCTCTTCTACGATGATTCTGGTCAGTTGTAGTTAACATCCCAAAACAGTCCATTACACATGGGTGGATCCATCCCCCTGGTTCATGGATAGTGTAAATGTTCTCTGATCTACCCATACTTTTTTTATTTCAAAGATCCTTGTGTTGTTACACAAAATATTTAAAAATATAAGAATGTATGAAACAACAACTGACATAAACTGAAAAGTAAATAAGACCTTGTTTTAACAGTGATCGATCTACATTTTGTTTACGATAGATGTCCCTATTGATTGCTGAAATAAAAAGGAACGAGCAGAAAATATGACACTCGCAGGTTGGTGAAGCATCTCGTTTGATAAATTTTAGCACCTAGTGGTTCATACCGTTATAGAATAAGATTTTGGTGCTTGGCCTTATCCGCATCTCCTTTCATAAATTTCCCAGCTAGTTCATGATACTATATGTAGTTACAGAGCTTAATTTATGTATATCGAAGCAAGTTCTGTGCTACATGGGGATTCCATGGAGAGGTCTTAACTAATGTGGTGTGCTAAGGTGTTAGTGCAAAGCCATGATACAAGAAGATAAACTGACAACAACGTCTAGTTATTTTAATGTGGATAAATGAGTTGTTTATTCGTCAGAAAAGAGAGATACAATATTTATTTCAGGTGTCAAGTTGCAATTACAAATATTTGACAATCTAAAAAAACATGATATTCAATTAAACAACAGATATGTGTCTTCTTATAAGACAAACTTGGTGTCCTGTTTTGTGCTTGTAAATGATGTGTAAAATTCATGCTCTAATGAAGTTGCAAAAATAACTTGTTCCAAGTTTGCTGCTAGGAATGAACGGAGTAGTTATCTTGATACTGCTTTGACCTCCCATAATTTCATGCCCACATTGGTCAAGAGCCATGTGTAATAGAGGATCAATTGCTTTAAGTTTTGACATTGGTTGTACAGTAAAGCAGGATGTTGATACAAAAATTATGACTATTATTGGTTTTCTATAAAGTCAATTAGCACAAAAATAAGAATGAACACTAACCGAGGAATAGGCTTGACCAGAAATGGTTGCGGTGTCTTCTTCCCATAAATCAAAAGATGGGAAGTTTCCATGAATATCTGGTTTCATTTTCTTCCCCATTACTCTTTCATTAAGAGAGAATCCCCATGTAGCATCTCTTGTTGTTTTGTGGTCAACATATTGCAAATTATTGCGTGGGGTGACTTGTTGAGCTGAAAAATAAGAATACACAATGGTAATGTGAGTATAGATGAAATGTCATAAATTTCGTTATAAGAAAGATAATTAAATGCATTAATATGGAGTAGAAGAAGAAGCTTGAGCTAACAATTTCTTACATTGAACAAAAAAATAAAGCATGAACGGATTCTCTGCGTGAACGGTTTCCTACCTTGAATAATCAAAATAAAGCATGAACGGATTCTTGGCATGAACGTTTCGTACCTTCAACAGTAAAATTAAACCATGAACAGATTCTTAGCATGAACGATTTCATACCTTCAAGAAAAAAATAAAGCATGAACAAATTCTTGGCATGAACGGTTTCCTACCTTGAACAATAAAAATAAAGAATGAACGGATTTTAATCATGAATGATTTCCTACCTTGAACAATAAAATTAAAGCATGAACAAATTCTCGGCATGAACGGTTTCCTACCTTGAACATAAAAATAAAACATGAACGGATTGTAATCATGAACGATTCCGTACGTTGAAAAAAATTCAATCATGAACGGATTCTTAACATGAACAGTTTTCCTACCTTGAACCTAAAAATAAAGCATGAACGGATTGTAATCATGAATGATTTCCTACCTTGAACAAAAATTCAATCATGAAAGGATCCTTGGCATGAACAGTTTCCTACCTTGAACATAAAAATAAAGCATGAACAGATTCTTGGCATGAACAAATCCTTACATTGAACATAAGAAATAAAACATGAACGGATTCATGGTATGAACAATTTCGTACATTGAACAATAAAAAAGCATGATCATTAAAAATGTTCAACCTCAAAAAGTTGTTAAGCATGAACGGATTCTTAGCACCTTGTAACATTAATTAAAAGCATGAACGGATTGTTGGTACGAACGATTTCATGCCTTGAACATAAATGATAACATAAAACAGAATCTTAGCGTGAACGGTTTCCTTCCTTGAAAATAAATAAAAAGATGAGTAGTTCTTCGACGTGAACCGTTTTGTACGCGGAAACATAAATCAAAAGGATGAACAAATTCTTGGCATTAACGGTTTTCTTCATTACCCATATATCAAAAAAATGTTCCCGTATTTCTAACATAAATTAGAGCATGGCCGGGTTCTTCTGCATGAACGGTTTTCTACCTTAAACATACAATAAAACATGGACGACTTCCAAGTATGAACGGATTGTTGGCATGACCAGTTTACTTCCTTGGAACTTAGAAGTAAAGCATGAATGAATTCCTTGCATGAACAATTTCCTACCCTGAACAAAAATTAAAATAATGAACGGATTATTGGCATGAATGGTTTCCTACCTTGAAAATAAAATTAAAGCATGAATGAAATCTTGGGATGAACGGTTTCCTACCTTGAACATAAAAAAACATGAACGGATTCTTGTCACGAACAGTTTCCTACCTTGGACAATAAAAAATAAAGCATGAACGAATTCTTAGCACGAACGGTTTCCTATGTTGAACAATAAAAATAAAGCATGAACGGATTCTTGGCATGAACAGTTTCCTACCTTGAACAATAAAAACAAAGCATGCACAGATTCGTGGCATGAACGGTCTCCTACCTTGAACAGTAAAAAAAACATGAACTGATTGTAATCATGAATGATTTCCTACCTTGAATGAAAATTCAACCATGAACGAATTCATTGCATGAACGGTTTCCTAGCTTGAACATAAAAGTAAAGAATGAACAGATTCTTGGCATCATCAATTTCTTACATTGAACAAAAAAATAAAGCATGAACGATTTCCTACCTTGAACAATAAAAAAAGCATGAACGGATTGTAATCATGACCGGTTTCCTACCTTGAAAAAAAAGCATGAACGGTTTTCTACCTTGAACAATAAATATAAATCATGAACGGATTCTTGGCATGAACGGTTTCCTACTTTGAACAATAAAAAATAAAGCATGAATGTATTGTAATCATGAACGATTTCCTACCTTGAACAAAAATAATAAAGCATGAACGGATTCTTGGCATTAACGGTTTCCTTATTTGAACAATAAAAATAAAGCATGAACAGATTCTTGGCATGAACGGTTTCTTGCCTTGAACAATAAAAATAAAGCATGAACGGTTTGTAATCATGAACGGTTTCGTACCTTGAACTATAAAAAATAAAGCATTAACGGATTCTTGGCATGAACAGTTTCCTACCTTGAACAGAAATGATAACATAAAACAGAATCTTAGAGTGAACCGTTTCCTTCCTTGAACATAAATAAAAAGATTTTTCTTCGGCGTGAACCGTTTTGTACGCAGAAACATAAATAAAAAGTATGAACGAATTCTTGGCATTAATGGTTTTCTTCATTAGACATATATCGAAAAACCCTTGTTCCCATATTTCTTGCATGAACGCTTTCCTACATTGAACATAAATTCAAGCATGGTCGGATTCTTTTGCATGAATGGTTTTCTACCTTGAACATACAATAAAGCATGGACGAGTTCCTACATTGAACATAAATTCATGCATGAACGGATTGTTGGAAATTAAAAGTAAAGCATGAACGAATTCTTGGAATGAACGGTTTCCTACCTTGAACAATAAAAATAAAGAATGAAATGGATTTTTGGTATGAACCATTTTCTACCTTGAACATAAATAAAAACATTAAGGGATTTTCTAAACTTGAAACATACAAAATAAAACACAAAATTATTCTTTGCATGAACGGGTTTCAAGAAAGCATGACCATAACTATCTTAAGGCGAAGATTAAATCACTTAGCCAACATCTAGAAGTTATTGACACCTTGTTGAATTGAAAAAAAGAATTCCGATCTTTGATGATTTTGTCGGCATCCAACTATTCTCAAAATTGGTTTAATCAAGAACCCAAAAAAAAATCCCAATACGATAAAAGATTCGAATTGTAGAATTCCTAATTTTTAAGTTTTTGGTGCCTCAGCTTTTTTTGTCCCTGGTATATAGATTTTTTCTTCATCTAAGTATTTACTAATGCATAATAATATCTAGTTTAAGAATATATTTTTCTTAAAACAGATGTTAGAACATAAAAAGACAAAAATCGCAGCTGCAAAAAAGAACCGTGACGCGAGTTTGGTTCGATTCACATCCAGGCAATATTTGTACTACTGTCACGTGATATAATACCCAAATACCGAATTTGCCTTGGCCTGAACTCGTGGCTATTGAATTTCTTCACGACTTATGTACATGGTAAAACAGATAGGATTTCAGGCCAAAAAGAATCTGGGAAAACATATATAAGCCATGCTTTTAAGCACAAAAAAGTATACATGGCAGGACACCAAACATAACCAGACCATGTACTCCAATCTTTAGTTTCCAATTTCTGCCTAAACAGAGATTCGCAAAACACTTTCAGAATTCAGCCGCATGTGTAATGTACATGTAGTTGTTGCATCATGGAAGCATTTAGGTACGTTACCTACGGAATTGCGAATACAAAGGAAGGAGAAATGTTCATAACCCAGTATTCTCTACACCTGCGCAAAGAAGGAAACATTAAAAGAAAACGTTATTATGAAATTACGAAAGAAAATGATCAAGAGCAGATGGACTTCTTTGATATAGTCATAGCAGAATATCATTTAGAAAAACCGCTAATGGCATAAAAATTTGGTCAACTCCACCCATAACTATTCAGTTTAAACACTATTACTGACAAAAATACAATACGGTGTTTTGTTTTCCATGGTTTCATAAGTTTTGGCTAGCACCAGAGGAAAAAATACAATAACCAATTAGTTAAGACAACAAATAAAAGAATGGCTGTTGAAATCAGTATTGTCTTTGAATACCTTGTCTTTCCATGCATCCAACTCACTCCACAGGTTGTTTAGGCACAGAGTTGCAAAGTCAAGTGTTCCAACTTCCTCAATGTCGCTGTCCCTCAAAGAATACAAATATTTTGCATTGACAAAATTGTAGGTCGATGAACACAGAACAGTGGTGATGAAAAAGAAACAAGAAACTCCTAATGAAAACCACCTCATTGTTAGCGCCAAGCAAAACAGACTCAAGATTCTTATTCGTTATCTGCTTCTTCCCTTGGAGGTACTGACCGCGAATATCTTCTACCTCTCTCATGATATCAGGATCATTGCTCTATGTAATAAATGGCTTGGCGCCCACTGGAAACCCAACAAACTTGTCGGCAATATCCTTGTTGAAATGGATAACCTTGTCTTTTTGTTGGAAGAATTTTGTTTCACCATATGATGCATGGTCAACAAGCCACTGCTGAAGATGCAGGGGGACCATCAAGTGGACAGGAAGCCTCAGTAGATTATCAAGACCATGCTTGGATATAAAAAACCTTTGAAATTGGATTGAACTTGTCCACTACTTTCATGTATCTGAGCGTTGCAAACCTAGATTGTATGCTAGGTTTGCATAGTGGGACAATGTCCAGAACATTAACTACAAGAAGAAAAAGAATAAAAGATTGATTATATAGTGATGCTTCAAGATATTGATCATACATCTATGCCATTGTTAAAACAGATTATTGTGCTCCCACAGAAAAAGAACATAATTCATGACGTTGTTCCAGAAAAAAGAATACTACTATGCTTGACCAACTACATTATTGTGCTGCACACATAAAGAACATATTTCATGAAATTGTTACAGAAAAAGAATACAACTATGCTTCACCAACTACATAATATTGAACATGTTGCTTATATATGGATAAACATGTTGAATAAACATGTATTAATTCATAAGAATAAACAAGTTGTTACAGAAAAAATAATACATTAGGCCAAGCAATTCATCAGGATATATATGAAAAGGGCAGTGTTAGGTTGTAGAAAACATGTGCATGAGGTGTATGGCCAGCGCATGGCAATGGAGGAAGTGAGTTCATTCTGAAATCACGTTTATGGAGGAATCTAATCACGTTTACAAACCCAGTAGTGCAGGTACGAAGAAGAAAAGATGGAAACCCTAATCAGAACGAAAAATCATCGATGGTCTAGTATGAAAAAAACTAATCATCGTGGGTGGTCTTCAAATCGAAACCCCATTCAGCACGAACCAGTGGTGCGAGTACAGCAGGAGATGACTGGAAACGAGATCTAACCTTCCGCCGCCATTGATTGGCACGACGAAGCAGACGAGCGAAGAAAATCTGGGCGCGCGCGGGGGAGTGGCGGAGGAATAAGCTCGGGGGCGGGCGGGGAAGAGGCGGAGAAAGAAGCTAGGACAGGTGCGGGAGTGGCGGAGGAAGATGCTCAGATCGGGGCACCCAACGAAGAACCAGAAAAGAAAGAGAAGCAACTCAGCCTCCTATCTCTGACCCCGACACGAAACAATCAGGCGCGTCGTAATATATGGGCCGGCCCAAAACGACGCGGGGGTGTGCGGCGCGTCGTATACACCGACCTGGTCGGTGTATAGGATTCGCCAGTACATAGGGAGGTCCCGATGAAACCCTGAGCCGAATTTAGTTTTCTAGGCCCGTGAAGCAGCTACGATTGAAGAATCAACTGGACTATACTCGGCCCAAGTACCCAACACACGCCCTTCCTATCCTGTCCCCGCCGCCCCGCAGCTCCTCTTCGTCGACCTCGATCCAAAGGCAGGTTGTGGATCCCAAGCAAGCTCGGATCTCTCAACCATGAGCCTCCGGCGGTACGTGAATATTGTGACGGCGAACCACTATCAAGGCATCTATTCGCTGCGCCGCCTCAACAGCGACAATTTCTTCTACCCGGCAAACGAAGCAGCAGCAAAGGCGCGAGATCTTACCAGGCTCAGGAGAGTGCCGGAAGATGCTCTGTCTCCCTGGTTCGCCCGAAAGAAGAAGAAACATGTCTCCGATAAGCAGCTGGAGACTACTATCCGGCCACCGCAACCAATCTTCAGTGTCCGCCCAACGACGTGCCCTGTGTCCGACGGCGACTATGATAACCGGCTGCACTCATTCCCTCTCTCCGGAACCAAGATCTTCTTCTTCGACAGCGCGAGACGCACCACCTTGTACGACACCAAGGCCCGATGCTCGATCAGCACGCCCTGCCTCCATGCGAGCAAGGACTTCCCCGTCGCCCTCTCCGTCCCCAGCCCTGCTGCTGCTGGACCTGAAGGCGAGCAGGACCAGGGCGGCGGTAGCAGCAGCAGCCTCTACATCCTCGACACGGCGCTCGACCCGGCGAATACCACTCCGTTCGAGGCTCTCATCTGGCGCAACTTCACAGATGAAGACTTTGCTGACTACAAGGCATGGCACTGCGACGCCCTCCCGCGGCCGCCTTTCGCCGATGGCCAACGTGACCTGGATGTCTCGGTACTGTGCTATGCCGTGGTGGGCGACGCCATCTGCGTCTCTCTCACAAGCCTCGGCACGTACTGCTTCGACACAGTGAGCCGGACGTGGAGCCTGGCTGGCGACTGGCTGATGCCCTTCTCCGGCAAGGCCGAGTACGACCCTGAGCTCAAGCTCTGGTTTGGCGTCTCTGCTGGTAATCACCAGCTCCCGTGCGCGGCTGATCTCTCCCCCATCCTAAGAGGGCATGCTCCAAAGAAGCAGCACCACTATGTTTGGGGGGATCCTCAGCAACCAGGAGACTGGCTCCCCGATCTGTTTAAACCAGCCAACATTGTCAGCTTGGGTTCCGGTAGGTTTTGTATCATCAACTTCTTCAGAGATGTGGGAGGCTACTGCACCTCTTGTATGGATGGACCATCAGCTGCAGATGGCAGCCCAATTGTTGTTTTCTCTGGTTTGCAAGTGTTGGCTGGCAATCGCAACGGCAACGACGGTGATAGCGGCAAAGGAAGTGACAGCGGCAACGGGCTCGGCATCCGCATGATTAAGCACAAGTCTAGGCTTTGTAGAGATACCGGCACTCACTCCCTCGAGTCGGTACTCTGACTGTCTCTGCTTTGAAAGCTCCATCCTTTTATCTATCTGTCTATGCAAGGAGGGACTGTCAGCACTTGGCTATCAACATGTCTTTTGCTGTTTTAGAAGCTGCCTACTACAAGAGACTACACAATGCGTGTGTTTGAATAATCTTGGGACACTGATCGTATTCCAGGGCTAGTTTATATTGTACGATTGCTGTTTGAGCAGCTAATTTGTAGTATACTAGTATTCCTCTTTGATGGGCACTTCCTTCCTCCTACTACAAGTGTCTCTGAAGAATCTGCTTTGCCTGACTTGAGCTGCTGTTATAGAAGAGGAGAAACATACATAACAGCTTGTGTATGTTTTTCGTCTAGGGAGTGTCACTTTGCCGTTTGAACTGTTGGATCCTGCTTGCGCAAACGAGGCAAAAGCTTTGCCTTTCATTGATATAGGAGAAAAGAGTTGGCCCGTTTATGAGTAAAACTGGCCGGAAAACCGTACAACACGACACCACACGCCAGCTCCCGAGGCTGCACTCCACACGGGTCGATGACCAACCAGGTCGACACCACACCTCAACGCAATAGGCGGAGGCGAAAGACCGCGCCCGCCCGGCCGAAGATGAACCCGCCTCCACCGAACCACCAAAACCACTCCACAAGACCCCTATCCGGTGGACATCCAAAGCGAGGCCCCAAGAGGCAAAGCGACACAAGAGCGCCGCCCACGCCCGATCCCGCGAGGGATCTAGGATTTCCCCGGAAAGCCCGGGCGGAGATCAAGAAACACCAGCCTTTCGACGACGCCTTCAAGAAGGAAGCGGTGCCCACGGGCGTCACCGTCGCCGGTCCCGGCCGGCAGCCAAGACAGAGCTTTCGCCCAACGAAGAGTCCCAAGACCTCGCGCTCGCCCGACAAGGACCGGCACAACCACCATCTACAACCGCCGCAACGCAACCCCCGAAGATCCGCCGCACACACCTCGCCCCGTAGCCAGAAAACACTCGTCTTCTTGCAGCATCCTCCAGGCGAACCTCTAGCCGCCGCCGCGCAGCGGGCTGCACAACTTGAAGCCAACGGAGCACCGTCGAAGAGCACCGTGGGCGCCGCCGGAACGCCACATAGAGGGGACGCCGACCAACACCGACAACGGAGCTCGAGGACGAACGCCGAAGTCCACAGACAAGAGCTCCCCGCACACCCGCAGCTGCCACCGCACCGCCATCCCGGCCTAGGACCAAGGCCAGCACCGCGCCACGGCGGAGACACCGCCCGGCCGCCAACAGCAGCGTCGCGGCCACCCGGCAGGTGCCTCCGCCGCGGCCTCCTCTAGGCACCGCCGCCGCCACCTCCACCAGCCGCGACCTCCCGATGCAGCGCCGCCGCCGCGGCCTCCCCGATGCACTCCGCCGCCACGCCGCCCGATGCAGCACCGCCGCCGCATGTCCCGATGCAGCGCCGCCGTCGCGGCCTCCCGAAGACTCGCCGCCGCCGCGGTCGCTCGATGCAGCTCTGCCGGGCCGACCGCAAGCCTGCCCGTAGCCATCGCTGCCGCCCGCAGCGCCCCCGCGCCGGGGAACACGAGGGTAAGTCGAGGAGGCGGAGAAGAAAACCGCCCCGCCGCCACCATCCTTGAGGCACGCGCGGCTTCGCCGGCGCCCCCTCCGGCGGCGGCGATGCGGGGAGGAGAGGAAGGGCCTAGGCGGCGGCGCTAGGGTTTCTCCCCGAGCCGCCGCGAGGAGCCTCGTTTAATGCAAATATCAAATTTTTGTTTTGAGAAGAACTAGGTTAAGAAAAGGAGGGGATAGGTGTAATCTTGTATATGGACCATCAGATCGAGTTGGAGTTGAGTGCAAACCTCACCTTCTTGCACAAACAATGATGTTTTGTGGGTTTGTGTGCAAGTATCTCTTAGAACTTCATACAAGGAACCGGCAATTTAAGATGGACATTTCGTCGGATTCATGGATGCACGCATGCATATTCAAAATTGTGCTGTCAAATTTTGTTCTGTTTTAGTACCTGACTGACTTGGGCTGCTGTTTTAGAAGTAGAGTATGGCACCTGAGCTTTCAGTATGTTTCTCGTCTAGTATCACTTCGATTCTGCGAGTTTGAACGCTGGATTGTGCTTGTGTAAAACGATGTATGTAAGCGGCTGTTTAAAATGCAGAAGTTGATTGTTACTTTGGGAAGGAAGTACTTGGGGCCTGGGCGAAGTACTTCTATTTCTACTCCCTCCTGACGCCTGTTATCTTGAGCTGCTGGCTTGCCTTGTTGCAGGTTTTCTTATCCGCTGCCTATCGAGGACCAAATCCGGCAAGGGGATGGACGCCGACGAACTTCCTGGAGAATGGAGACACATGACTCCCGTCTCTCTGACGGTGCTGCCACACTAAATCTATCTAATTAAGTACGGTGCTATGTCTTCGACGTCTCTAGCTCAGAGCATGACTGGGTTTCTATGCATACGGTGGATTTGGTTTCAGGCTTTCAGCCTTTGAGATTCATACAGTTGGCGTGATGGATGGAATCATGGAAATATGGAATACTAGATGGAGGAGTACTAGTGCATTGCACATATAATCTTGTTTGAAATAATTGCACCTGCAGCTAAAAAATAAGTGTATTCTTGTTTGAAATAAATGCCAATAGCAAGTTCCCCAGTCATTAGATTTCTCAAAAAGGTTTATCGTAAAATGTTTGTACAAATACTGAAACCAAAATTGCTAAAGAATGTTTTGATCAAATTTGCGCTGCTAGCCAGTTCATTCCTCTTCATCTACAACCATTTCTATTAACTTTTTTCAAATCATGAAGAGCATGTGAGAGATTAGAAAAATCGGAAAAAATAGTAAAATATTTTTTTAAAAAAAATTAAAAGAAATTCGAGCCAGAATTGCCAAACAGCGTTAGTTCTATGGCCGTCGGCACAAGATGTTGTGCCGACGGCCAGTCTGTGTCGACGACAACTTGTGTCTATGCCGAGAATGTATTGTGCCGACGGCGAGGTGCCGCCGGCACATGGTTGTGCTGACGGCAATTCTAGCTGTGTCGACGGCATGGCGGCCGTCGGCACCTTGACTGGTTCTGTAGTGCCGCTTTCCCTTCACATCTACGTCATGTGCCTGATTCATATGTGAAGTCTTCTCTAAATCTGGTGCTTCTGCTTGCATATTTACTCTGGATTTTACAGTGTTGCTAGAATGGGAAGGCCGAGTTCATCAGCCTTCTATCAGCCTTAGTGAGGTAATTCCCCTTTCATTCCGCTGTATATACTTGGCATTTATTGTAGCAAATTCCTTTGTCTGCTAAAGCATTGTGTATCAGGTTTACATTTTAGGTTAACCAAATTGGATCTATTACTAGGGTCATGCATTGAGGCCCTGAGAATCTAAGAACTTGCTGGATAGAGTGGGTGTGGTGACCGGTCACCGGAGGTACACTTCTCAGACACCATTTTGTGTTCATGTGCTTTCTTTCCATATCTGATATATCCAATTGCCATCTCTTTGCTGCAGTGGTAAGACTGATGATACATTCATTACTTGTTATTTCAATCTGGTTGGTTAGTATAGAGAGATTTGTTCATGACTTACTTATTTATTATTTCTTTGGTGCTTTGACTTGCACTTCGATCTTTTTTGTTGGTGTTAGACTTGAGAGAGACTGATAAGAAATACCACTTGTGCCAGAGTATCTCACTATGTTGTGTGTGTGTGTTAAAAGGAGTGCTAGATGTGCCTTGCAAGTGTTTCTGTTTATGTCTTAATGGAGAAAGAACATTTCTGTAGAAAGTTAAATTCCACCCGATTTTTTTTCGATAAAGGATGTTTTATTACTTTGATAAGCAATTACATCCAGCCTCTGCATAACCAGGATGCACACAGCTGTTTCAACAGTCCAGAACGAGCATTAAAAGAAAAAAAGGCGAAATACATATCGAGACGATAAACTATATAACGCCTAAGGCAAGTGTGGAGCTTCAATCCGTAGACTATGCTGCCACCCATGTCGGGAAAAAGTATCCCTCGCCGTAGCCTCCAACCGTGTACGTGACCTCCGTAAATAGGTCTTGGTTCTCCGCCCGCTCGAAGAGGTAACCATGAACGGAGAATACCTGTACATCCGTAGATGACCCGCAACAAAGAACAGTTTTTATCGTTAAAAATCTTGTCATTTCTACATAGCCATAGCGCCCAGTATAACTCGCAAGCGCCCCCACCCTAAGAAGCAACTTAAACCTTGCATCAACACCATGAAGCCAATTGCCAAAGACATTTGCCACACTAGTTGGGGGATACGGGTAGACGCTACTTGGATGATCGACCATATAGATTTCGCAAAACTACATCGGAAGAAAAGGTGTTTGATGGTTTCGTCGTGATGACGAAAACACACCGTGTATTTCCGTGCCAATTCCGCTTAACAAGATTATCTTTAGTAAGAATAACTCCTCGACGAAGGTACCATCCAAAAATCTTGATTTTTAATGGAATCTTCATCTTCCAAATTTTCTTATTGCTATCAACTCGGTAAATCAGAATGGAGGATTGCATTGTATAAAGATTTAACTGAGAAGAACCATCTACATGAAGATTCCATCTAAAT
>NC_061510.1:315933223-315970400 GCF_022539505.1 Lolium rigidum | reverse complement strand
GCATGATCCTCAGATATGTACGCAACTTTCATTCAATTTGAGCATTTTCATTTGAGCAAGTCTGGTGGCCTAATAAAATCCATCTTTATGGACTGTTCTGTTTTGACAGATTCTGTCTTTTATTTCGCATTGCCTCTTTTGCTATGTTGGATGAATTTCTTTGATCCACTAATGTCCAGTAGCTTTATGCAATGTCCAGAAGTGTTAAGAATGATTGTGTCACCTCTGAACATGTGAATTTTTATTATGCACTAACCCTCTAATGAGTTGTTTCGAGTTTGGTGTGGAGGAAGTTTTCAAGGATCAAGAGAGGAGTATGATGCAATATGATCAAGGAGAGTGAAAGCTCTAAGCTTGGGGATGCCCCGGTGGTTCACCCCTGCATATTCTAAGAAGACTCAAGCGTCTAAGCTTGGGGATGCCCAAGGCATCCCCTTCTTCATCGACAACATTATCGAGGTTCCTCCCCTGAAACTATATTTTTATTCCGTCACATCTTATGCACTTTGCTTGGAGCGTCGGTTTGTTTTTGTTTTTGTTTTGTTTGAATAAAATGGATCCTAGCATTCACTTTATGGGAGAGAGACACGCTCCGCTGTAGCATATGGACAAATATGTCCTTAGGCTCTACTCATAGTATTCATGGCGAAGTTTCATCTTCGTTAAATTGTTATATGGTTGGAATTGGAAAATACTACATGTAATAACTCTAAAATGTCTTGGATAATTTGATACTTGGCAATTGTTGTGCTCATGTTTAAGCTCTTGCATCATATACTTTGCACCCATTAATGAAGAAATACTTAGAGCTTGCTAATTTGGTTTGCATATTTGGTTTCTCTAGAGTCTAGATAACATCTAGTATTGAGTTTTGAACAACAAGGAAGACGGTATGGAGTCTTATAATGTTTACCATATGTCTTTTATGTGAGTTTTGTTGTACTGTTCATCCTTGTGTTTGTTTCAAATAACCTTGCTAGCCTAAACCTTGTATCGAGAGGGAATACTTCTCATGCATCCAAAATACTTGAGCCAACCACTATGCCATTTGTGTCCACCATACCTACCTACTACATGGTATTTATCCGCCATTCCAAAGTAAATTGCTTGAGTGCTACCTTTAAAATTCCATCATTCACCTTTGCAATATATAGCTCATGGGACAAATAGCTTAAAAACTATTGTGGTATTGAATATGTACTTATGCACTTTATCTCTTATTAAGTTGCTTGTTGTGCGATAACCATGTTTACGGGGACGCCATCAACTATTCTTTGTTGAATATCATGTGAGTTGCTATGCATGTCCGTCTTGTCACGAAGCAAGAGAGATCTACCACCTTCATGGTTGGAGCATGCATATTGTTAGAGAAGAACTTTGGGCCGCTAACTAAAGCCATGATTCATGGTGGAAGTTTCGGCTTGGACATATATCCTCAATCTCATATGAGAATAATAATTGTTGCCACATGCTTATGCATTAAAGAGGAGTCCATTATCTGTTGTCCATGTTGTCCCGGTATGGATGTCTAAGTTGAGAATAATCAAAAGCGAGAAATCCAAAATGCGAGCTTTCTCCTTAGACCTTTGTACGGGCGGCATGGAGGTACCCCATTGTGACACTTGGTCAAAACATGTGCATTGCAAAGATCCGGTAGTCCAAGTTAATTAGGACAAGGTGCGGGCACTATTAGTATACTATGCATGAGACTTGCAACTTGTAAGATATAATGTACATAACTCATATGCTTTATTACTACCGTTGACAAAATTGTTTCATGTTTTCAAAATAAAAGCTCTAGCACAAATATAGCAATCGATGCTTTCCTCTTTGAAGGACCATTCTCTTTACTTTTATGTTGAGTCGGTTCACCTATCTCTCTCCACCTCAAGAAGCAAACACTTGTGTGAACTGTGCATTGATTCTTACATACTTGCATATTGTACTTGTTATATTACTCTATGTTGACAATTATCCATGAGATATACATGTTACAAGTTGAAAGCAACCGCTGAAACTTAATCTTCCTTTGTGTTGCTTCAATGCCTTTACTTTGATTTATTGCTTTATGAGTTAACTCTTATGCAAGACTTATTAATACTTGTCTTGAAGTACTATTCATGAAAAGTCTTTGCTTTATGATTCACTTGTTTTCTCATGTCATTACCATTGTTTTGATCGCTGCATTCACTACATATGTTTACAAATAGTATGATCAAGGTTATGATGGCATATCACTTCAGAAATTATCTTTGTTATCGTTTTACCTGCTCGGGACGAGCGAGAACTAAGCTTGGGGATGCTTGATACGTCTCCGACGTATCGATAATTTCTTATGTTCTATGCCATATTATTGATGATACCTACATGTTTTATGCACACTTTATGTCATATTCGTGCATTTTCTGGAACTAACCTATTAACAAGATGCCGAAGTGCCGGTTCTGTTTTCTACGCTGTTTTTGGTTTCGAAATCCTAGTAACGAAATATTCTCGGAATTGGACGAAACGAAGACCCAGGGGCCTATTTTTCCACGGAGCTTCCAGAAGACCGAAGAACATACGAAGTGGGGCCACGAGGTGGCGACACCACAAGGCGGCGCGGCCTAGGGGGGGCCCGCGACGCCCTATGGTGTGGCCCCCTCGTCTGGCCCCGACTCGCCCTTCCGCCTACTCAAAGCCTCCGTCGCGAAACCCCGATGCGAAAAACCACGATACGGAAAACCTACTCGAGACGCCGCCGCCGCCGATCCCATCTCGGGGGATTGCGGAGATCTCCTCCGGCACCCTCGCCGGAGAGGGATTCATCTCCCGGAGGACTCTACACCGCCATGGTCGCCTCCGGAGTGATGAGTGAGTAGTTCACCCCTGGACTATGGGTCCATAGCGAGTAGCTAGATGGTTGTCTTCTCCTCATTGTGCTTCATTGTTGGATCTTGTGAGCTGCCTAACATGATCAAGATCATCTATCCGTAATTCTATATGTTGTGTTTGTCGGGATCCGATGGATAGAGAATACCATGTCATGTTAATTATCAAGTTATTACATATGTGTTGTTTATGATCTTGCATGCTCTCCGTTTCTAGTAGAGGCTCGGCCAAGTTTTTACTTTTAACTCCAAGAGGGAGTATTTATGCTCGATAGTGGGTTCATGCCCGCATTGACTCCTGGGACGAGTGACGAGAAAGTTCTAAGGTTGTGTTGTGCTGTTGCCACTAGGGATAAAACATTGGCGCTATGTCCGAGGATGTAGTTGTTGATTACATTACGCACCATACTTAATGCAATTGTCACGTTGCTTTGCAACTTAATACTCGGAAGGGGTTCGGACGATAACCCGAAGGTGGACTTTTAGGCATAGATGCGGTTGGATGGCGGTCTATGTACTTTGTCGTAATGCCCAATTAAATCTCACTATACTTATCATGTCATGTATGTGCATTGTTATGCCCTCTCTATTTGTCAATTGCCCGACTGTAATTTGTTCACCCAACATGCATTTATCTTATGGGAGAGACACCTCTAGTGAACTGTGGACCCCGGTCCATTCTTTTAATACTTGAAATACAAATCTGTTTGCAATACTTGTTTTACTATTTTCTCTCGCAAACAATCATCTTCCACACAATACGGTTAATCCTTTGTTACAGCAAGCCGGTGAGATTGACAACCTCACTCGTTTCGTTGGGGCAAAGTACTTTGGTTGTGTTGTGCGGGTTCCACGTTGGCGCGGAATCTCGGTGTTGCGCCGCACTACATCCCGCCGCCATCAACCTTCAACGTGCTTCTTGACTCCTACTGGTTCGATTAAACCTTGGTTTCTTGCGAGGGAAACTTGCCGCTGTGCGCATCACACCTTCCTCTTGGGGTTCCCAACGGACGTGTCAACTACACGCATCAAGCAAATTTCTGGCGCCGTTGCCGGGGACCTGAAGAAAAGTTACACCACAGAGATCTCTAACTCCCACGTCAACTTTGCGCCAGCACTCACATATGGAATGCTGAACATATTGGTTTGCATTCCCTCTTATACAAGTTCACAGGTGATCCCACTATATTCTGTATCTGGTCCATCCTAAGCTCCAGCATTAACTATCCTCTATGTGTTGCTCATTACAAGTTTATATCCCGAAACATCTTGATTTTCATCCCCTTCACTATAAGTTCAGGAGTATTATTTAGTTCACGGCCAAAATGAAGTAATTGCACTTGGCACATGTTGGTTCACATTCCCTCCTCTTTAGCTTTTGCCATCGTAACTTCTATTTTTGGTTTACATTCCACTGCTCTCGTAGATGTAGCCATCGTAACTTCATCTTGCTCGGTCGTTGTTACAAAATTTATAGCCTTGCTACTATGTTGTTCATGCCAATTTTGTACTCCCGAACATGTTGGTTTGCATGGGACTCGGCGGTAGTAAGCTCTCTTGTTTCATTCTAACATGCTCTGTTATATTGGTCGTTGGTATGCGGCATGCACTCTTTGTTTGCTTATTGTGCGCATTACAATGATCTTGTTATAACGACGAAATGATGAGTTCCAAATTCTTTGGCAAACAATATTGCGGTGTCTTTGCGTTTCCATTGTTCTTGTCTTAACTTGTAATGTCTTTGTTTCGGATATAGGTGCTTGCATGGACAACTTAAAAGATTGCCGGATCGCTTCATTGTATTGCTAGGTTTAATTACCATTCAATTTCTCGCGGGTTACGTAATATTTTTTCAAAGCCTTGCGACTGATGTAATATTTAGTTAGTTTTTATAGTTCTTTCGCGCATTTTTCTTTGGTGCTTGTGGTAAGTGAGGCTATCCGACAGAAATCAATGCTGCGTAAATATTCTCAGTATCTAAATCACGAATTCCCATCCCTTAAACGGCCCAATTAAGCGAAATCACATATGTGCCGGCTCGCAAAATCCTAAAGCGCCTATTACGCCGGCATATAAACAACAACTAAACGGGCTGGCCCACTTACTTATTGGCCAGCCCATTTGATTTCTTGTGGACCCCACACCCTAATTGGGCCGGCCCACTTGCTTTAAGGTGGACCCCGCCCCTCTCGGGCTGGCCCACTAACTAGTTGCGCCGGCCCAATTGCTTTTGTGGTGGACCCCACATACTAAATGGGCGGCCCTTTAAGACGAAAGTGGGACCCACGGTGTTTTTGGCCCGACCACTCTCCTGTTGGGCCGGCCCACTGCTATATGGTGGACCCCACGTACTAAATGGGCCGGCCTTTTAAGATGAAAGTGGGACCCACCGGTGTTTTGGCCCGACCCGCTAGCGTGTTGGGCCGGCCACTTGCTATATGGTGGACCCCACGTACCGAATGGGCCGGCCCTTCCAAGAAGAAAGTGGGACCTACCTGTGTTTTGGCCGGCCCACCATCTTGTTGGGCCGGCCCACCTGCTATATGGTGGACCCCACATACTAAATGGGCCGGCCCTTTAGCGGAAAGTGGGACCCACCTGTGTTTTTGGCCCGGCCCACCATCTTGTTGGGCCGGCCCGCTGCTATATGGTGGACCCCACATACTAAATGGGCCGGCCCTTTAACCGGAAAGTGGGACCCACTCGTGTTTTTGGCCGGCCCACTATCTTGTTGGGCGAGCCCACTTACTATATGGTGGACCCCACATACTAAATGGGCCGGCCCTTTAACCGGAAAGTGGGACCCACCGGTGCTTTTGGCCGCCCATCGGCTTGTTGGGCCGGCCATTTGATCTAATGTGGACCCCACGTACTAAATGGGCCGGCCCGATAGCGAGAAAGTGGGACCCACATGCTAATTGGGCCGGCCCACTAACTTCTTGGGCCGGCCCGATTGCTTTAATGTGGACCCCACTTTGTAAATGGGCCGGCCGATACCGAGAAAGTGGGACCCACATGTCTTGTGGGCCGGCCCTTTGCCTGTTGACCGGTCAAACGAGTACATTCGGCCCGGCCCACATGCTTAGTGGGCCGGCCCATTAAAGTTTTGACCAGTCAACCTTAGAGGTTAGGCCGGCCCACGTAACTAATGGACCAGCCCGGCTATATAGTTGACCGGTCAAACTAAGTCAGGCTGGCCCGGCCCGCAAACTTAATGGGCCGACCCGCTTAAGACGTGGCAGGGCCTCGTGTGGGCCTACCATCTACCACGGGGTTTCGGCAGGTTAACGCCGTTAGCTGCCGGTTAACGGCGTCCGCCACTCGTCAGTTTGCATGACGTCAGCAGTCAACGGGCTCCCGGAAACACTTGGGCAACGGTCCGATTTTCCGTGGCGGAAGGGCGCCCAAGCGCGACGGACCGAAAAAATCGTCGTAGGACTTTGCCGGACGCAGTTTCCACAACAGAACCCATATCGTCGGGTTAGGCCCATAGGCGACGAAAAATACCCCTTAGCGGACGATTTTGAGACGTTGTCTATCAGAACTTTTCTTGTAGTGCAAAGTCCCACGATCTTATATTTCACGGAAGGTTCCAGAAGTCCGAAGGGGATACGAGGAAGGGCAGCAGGGGACCCACACCATATGGCGGTACGGGTGCCCCCCTAGCCGCGCCAGCCTATGGGGAGGGAGCCCCCCTGGCCCCTCCGACTCCGCCTCTTCGCCTATATAATCTCTCGTGACCTAAAAACCCGATACCAATCGACGAAACTCCAGAAAGACTCCAGGGACGCCGCCGCCATCGCGAAACTCCGTTTCGGGGGACGAGAAGTCTCTCGTTCCGGCACTGCCGCCGGGACGGGGAATGCCCCGGAGTCATCTCCATCGACACCACCGCCATCTTCATCGCCATCGCTGTCTCCCATGATGAGGATGGAGTATTTCTCCCCCGAGGCTGAGGGCTCTACCGGTAGCTATGTGGTTCATCTCTCTCTCCCATGGTGTGATCTTTATGTGATCATGAGCTTTGTATCACTATTAATCTATGTGCTACTCTAGTGATGTTATTAAAGTAGTCTATTCCTCCTCCATGATGTAATGTTGACAGTGTGTGCATCATGTAGTACTTGGCGTAGGTTATGATTTTAATCTCTTGTAGATTATGAAGTTAACTATTACTATGCCCTCTAGAGGTTACTTTAATATGAACTCCGGAATTACTCTCCACGATGTGACGGTGACAGTGTGCGCATCGTGTGTGATTCCTTTATGAAGTTGTGGAGCTTGTTTACTCCGGCTTGAGGGTTCTCTTGTAGCCCTACACAATGAATGATGTTTATTATCCAACAAGAGAGTGTGAGAAAGTAGCACAAGTGAAGAAAAGTTATTTATTTATGTGATCATTGTTGAGAGTGGCCACTAGTGAAAGTATGATCCCTAGGCCTTGTTTCTAAGCATTGAAACACCGTTTCCAACAAGTTATGTTACATGTTTGCTTGCTGCCATCTTTATTTCAGATTGCAATTACTACTTACAATCATCCATATCACTTGCATCTTACTATCTCTTCGCCGAATTAGTGCACATATACATCTGACAAGTGTATTAGGTGTGTTGGGGACACAAGAGACTTCTTGTATCTTAATTGCAGGGTTGCTTGAGAGGGATATCTTTGACCTCTACCTCCCTGAGTTCGATAAACCTTGGGTGATTCACTTAAAAGAAACTTGCTGCGGTTCTACAAACCTCTGCTCTTGGAGGCCCAACACTGTCTACAGGAATAGAAGCGTGCGTAGACATCACCCAACACTGTCTACAAGAATAGAAGCGTGCGTAGACATTACTGCACAAGGTCGAGGTCCCCGGGTTAGCAAAAGAATAAGCAACTACACGGGGCTGGAGGACAAAATGATCGTCGAGGGGTGGTTGGCCATTGGGCAAGATCAACCGACTAGGAAGGGGTTGTATTCTGGCACCGAATCCATGACTACTTCCATGAGCATCGCTGATGACCCACAAGTATAGGGGGTGTATCGCAGTATCTTCGATAAGTAAGAATGTCGATCCCAACGAGGAGCAGAAGGTGTTGACAAGCAGTTTCGATGAAGGATTCACCGTAAATGCTCACGAGACAAGTATTCGGGGGTTTTGATGTGACAGATGAATAAAGTACGAGTAAATAAAGTGCGAGAGTAATAATTGCAGCGAGTGGCCCAATCCTTTTTAGCACAAAGGACAAGCCGGTTTGTTTACTTATAATGACCAAACGTTCTCGAGGACACACGGGATTTTAGTCTAGTGCTTTCGCTACATACGGCTAATTAATATTCATTGTTTTGATAAGTGTTGTGTGGGTGAACCTATGCTAATGTACCGCCCTTCCTAGGACTAATACATACTTGTGATTATACCCCTTGCAAGCATCCGCAACTACAAGAAAGTAATTAAGATAAATCTAACCACATCCTTAAACTACGAGATCCTGCTATCCCTCCCGCATCGATATACCAACGGGGGCTCGAGGTTTACGTCACTCCGGCAACCCCGCAATTGGCAAACGAGTACAAGATGCATTCCCCTAGGCCCATAAAGGTGAAGTGTCGTGTAGTCGACGTTCACACGACACCACTAGAAGAATAACACCACAACTTAAATATCATAACATTGAATATTACTCAACCATACTTCACTACTAACATTTAGACTTCACCCATGTCCTCAAGAACTAAACGAACTACTCACGAGACATCATATGGAACATGATCAGAGGTGATATGATGATGAATAACAATCTGAACATAAACCTTGGTTCAACGGTTTCACTCAATAGCATCAATAACAAGTAGAAATCAACACCGGGAGAGTTTCCCCTATCAAACAATCAAGATCAAACCCAAATTGTTACAGCGGTGACGAGGTGCAGCGGTGGAGATGGCGATGATGATGATGATGATGATGGCGATGATGATGGAGATGATGTCCAGCTCGATGACGGTGACGATGGCGTCGATTTCCCCCTCCGGGAGGGAATTTCCCCGGCGGATCTCAGCCTGCCGGAGAGCTCTTTTCTCTCTGGTGTTCTCCGCCCGCGAGAGGCGGCTGTGGCTCTTCGCGACGTACCCTCGGAGCTTAGGTTTTCGGGACGAAGGCATACGCGAAGAAAAGGAGGCGAGAGGGGATGTGGGCCCCCTCCTCACGGGGCGGCGCGGCCAGGCCTTGGGCCGCGCCGGCCTATGGGGTGGGCCCACCTCGGGTCCCCTCTTCTCCCCCTTCGGCTCCCTTCGTCATACGGAAAAATAGGATTTTTCATATAATTTCCGTCAACTGTTGATCTTCCGAAATATTGCATTCGACGGTGCTTTTTCCAGCGGAATCCCGGCTCCGGTGCGCGATCCTCCAATAATCATGAAACATGCAAAATAGATGAAATAACATAAGTATCATCTCCAAATATGAAATATATCAATGAATAACAGCAAATTATGATATAAAATAGTGATGCAAATTGGACGTATCAATCGCCGGTACGGAAAGGGGCAATTCGACAGCGACCGCAACGAGCCATCCAAAAAAGGTGGGGAACAATTCAAATGGAATGCAACAAGTTCCAAGCGGCGTATGATCACGTGAAGCGGATTCCCGTTAGCAGCATCGGCATGAAGGACTTGGTATAGTTCTCAACCTCAACTTGTTTTTTCGTTGTTTACACATACGTTTGTCATTGTTGTCTCATTTTGCTCTAGGTGTGGAAAGCTTTGGATTACTTCAAAACGAGGGCTTGAGATTGAAGAGGCTACTGCCAAGACGAGGGCTAGGGAAGTAGAGCTCAAAGAGAAATAATTGGAGCTCATTGCAGATGCAAGGGCCAAAGAGGTGGAGCTTAAGGAGAGAGAAGTTGAGCTGAAACGCCAAGCCGAGAACCACATGATCATGACCGCCGACTTGACCGCCATGAACGAGGTGAAGAGAGTTTCGTTCGAGAAGAGGCAAAAAGAGATCCCAAACCGCACAAATTGAGTTGACAATCTCAATTTGTAATTTTTATATTTATTCCTTGTTAAAACTATGACACATTTTGTTTTCTGATCATGTTACATTTTATTTGATATTATTCTATATTTTTAGATATTATTTATAAATCTATGTGGCTAAATGGCCTATTTCCCAAAGAAATAGACCATATATTGGCCGCGTTGGCCAAATGGGTGGCCGCTGGCATTGGGTGCAACTCACGACCCAAAGTACCGGACGGACGCCGGCCACCGCGTGCCCACCAAAACGGACGCGCGGGCGCGCCCGATTGCATCGGGCCGTTGGAGATGCCCTAACACCATGTTCCTTTTTTCCTAAAATAGCATGTATATAATTTTAGTTAAAGTCAAACTATTTGAAGTTTCCCTGCAAAAAAATATTTAAAGCTTGACAAACTATATAGGTAAAAACATAAACATCTAGAATACCAAATGCACACAACATGTAAGTATATTTCGCGATCATTCTAAAAATATTATTTTGAGATTATAAGTGTTAACATCATTTTCTATATAGTTTGTCAAACTTTAAAAGTTTGATTTTAAGCAGAAACTATACGCATCCTATTTTGTAAAGGAGGGAGTATAACTTTACTATCGTGATGGGTGGCCAATTGAGTAAACATCCAAACACCAGTGTGGTGGTAAACAAACTGTCCTTCTCCAGGCAGCACTATCTTTGGTGTCTCATAATTAAGATTGAATTGACGGAGTGGTCCAGCCTAAAAATAAATATATGATCATATAAACGAGCAAGTATTTTTTTTTTTGGCTCTCAAACTCTAGTGCTTTCATGAATTTCAAATTGAAGAATCAATTTTTGAAGTTTTGAAAGTCTTTCGCGGATGTACTAAATGATGTATCTCATAGAGAGGTGCAAAATCTCAATTAGGAATACTTTGTATTTTAAGTCCCACAAATATGTTAAATATGGATCTGAGTATAGTTAACGGTGCTGGTTTTCCAAATACTAATATTTATCAATTTTTTGTTTTCGTGTAGTTCATAATTCAAAAACATTAGCATCACGATTGAGAATGTTTGGGATAGATATATTGAGTACATCAGTTTTCTTTGGATTTTATAAACCTTATGATTTTTGTAATTCATAAAATAAAGGGATCACTAGAGTATGGGTGCCAAAAAAGAGTTTTCGCATATATACCATGTCCAAAAATATATTTAATGGAAATTGCATTATGAACATTCATGTAGGAACTCGTCTTTTGAACTTATGAATAAACTATTCGGATAGCTCATATGTATTCGGGTCATTGGTCGTTGTACATTTTTTCGATAAAGAGAATATATTAATATCGCGTACATACCAATTACAGCAAGCCTCAAAAACATCACACCTTAATGATAGCATGGATGCACACGTCCAAAGAAAAGAAGAAGCCAAAAGGGGAAGAAAAAAAGTCCCGCTACAGTATTTCAGTCCTTACAGCAGCAACAACACGTACAAACACCACCGTGACAACACCTGAAGTTCAAGTTCTCTAAAAGAGACGCCTTCAAGAAGGAAACAGTGCACAAGCGATATTATCACCTGATCATAGATCTTTGGTTTTCACCCTGAAGAAGGTCTCCGCTCTCAAAACAATTCCTTTAACAAGGCCATTGACAGACACAACCAGTTAAGGCTAGACCTTTGATTTTCATCCAGAAAGGTAGGACATTGAATTTCCCCGGTGCTAACGCACTCACTCGCATGCCGCTGCTATATGAAGCCTGAAACACCAAGCAAGTTCACCATTGATGCAAAGCCTCGAACCACTAGCACTAGTCCTCAAAACTCGGGTTCCATGTCATCCTCCACCTCTAACTTCACAATGGAACCAAAAAGACGTGTCCTATGATGGAAACTGATAGCGCAGAGCTTTGTGTCGCTCCCTCCTGAAACAAAAGTCAAAAATAATCCATGATAACACACGACCGAATCCATCCAATGTAGCAATCTCCGCATGAGTCGTCCAAGGGAGTTCACCGGCAGACTTTCGGAACTCGACACTCCGTCCATATCAAACAGGATAAGGATCCAGTAGATCTTCGTCTTGACGTGAGAGTAACCCTAGCACCGCCACCTTTATTCTTGATGCGAACGTACATGGCCCCATGCCACCATCCGCCGCTCAACAACGACGAAGGAGGTTCAGGACCTCCACCACAGTAGGAAATGGCAGACACACCAGTGACATATGAGCAAAGAGGTGCCCACTGTCGACGTAGAGTCATCCATCACCCTAGGGCCGAAGAGGTACATGCAGTAGCCACGACCTGCACTACCCAGATCGGGGCCCCACGGCCTAGACTGAGCCGTGCGCTGCCCAGATCGAGCCCGCTCGGCTGGTCACCGGCAATCGCCATACCGCGCATCCGTGGTCCAGGCTGTTGCATCCCTTCCCCAGCCCATCTCCCACAGAATGCCACCACCATGCACCCACGGATAACTTCAAGTACACATGTACGTGTAGCTAGGTTTGAAATAAGAGTATCGATCCCACAGAGAGCCTACCGGCTGTGGTTTTAGGAGTTCTTTGTTATAAACTACTAAAGCAGACGATTTGAGTTGACTGTGATTCCAATTAAAGAAATACGATTTATTGAAAGGTGATTTGAACAATTATTTTAGTAAACTAAACTAACAAGATGAAGACCAACGCAGTGTGAAAAAATTGAAATTGCTGAGGGCTAGAAGCGTTCTTAGGAAGCGTACGATCTACCACTAGCATTAAGTTTTAGTGTTTCAACTAGATGTTGTCATCTTTTATTCATGCATATATGAGGGAGGAGCTCCGAAGTAGGTGATTGCAGACCAGCCATCTGATCAACCAACCCTCATAATCACATCTATGTACCCGACAAGCCACCTCAGTACATAAACTATTAAGGGTTCAACTAAGATCCCGTGTGGATATGTATAGGCTTTATGAGTCCCCTTTAATCCCCCTCTAGTCACATGATGATAGATCAACGTGAAGGTGTCACTTGATGCCTCATTACCACCACATGCACAGAAGTAATTCCCTCATTTGTCAAAAAGGCAAACATTGTGTGGAGCTCTTCACACAGCGTCAAAAGAGAAAACTAAACCACAGTGCATCAACAAAATATAACCATCTTTATTTCACACCATAGTATTATCCTGGATTTCTCCATCTCCCCAAGAACTAAAAAAACTACTCACTTACTGAGGGAATCAACATCATCATTAATAATAAGGTGAGGATGGTACATGAAAAGGGATGAGTACTTGCACAAATCCACAAACAAGTCTAGGAAATACAACGAGATGGATGAAGAAATGGTGATGGTGATGAAGGTGATGTAGATGCCGCATGATGGTGATGGAGATGATGCCTATGCCTTCAATGATGTAAGTAGCAACAAGGATTTGTGCCCTTCTACTAGTTCCCCCTCCACATCCCTTCGAGAGGTCAGTATTCTGCGTTTTCTGGTGTCTATGAATGTTGGATCTCAGATATGTTTGCATGGGGAGAAACTATTTGAACATACGAAGGCGGTGAATGGTCGAACAACCGCACCGTATGAGCTTCCCCCTACCCCACCAATGGTCGCCAAACTCTCTGATTGCTTTATTTTGAGTGGTTTCTCAGCGATGTTTTCCCCAAGTGTAAATATCTTTATTGTCTTTAATTGGCTTCAATATCTGATTGCTTCATTTTTGTGTCCATAAAGCCTCTCCATTGATTGATTCCATTCCTTTATTCCATTCCTGGATCCTGTTGAAGACTAACATAAAAGGTGCACGCAAGCGTGGTAAAATATCAAAATCTTATTACTACTTATACAAAAATATTAAATAAACATGCTTCAAAAATACACTCATCAATTTTCCTAAGCTTAGACTCTTGCTGTTCCCGAGCAAGACATCGGCTTGATGGATATGGTTGTCATGTTCATGAAGCACGAGTCATTAAAATAAATGATGCATTGATGGAAATAATTATGATAAGAGATATAGAATTAAACCTTGAATTGTATTAAATTATACACATCATATTTGTGAAGGAGGGAGTATAACTTGGAAATTCAATACGGCTCCCGGGTGCGTATGCTCCCTCTACCACAAAATGATATTTCGAAATATCAAAAAAATTTGACAAAAAATTCTACATGTACATCTCCACAATATATGTGTGTTCGTTAAGTTTCATCTGGAACCAATATATTTTTGTGATCTATGTAGAAAAGAGAAAATCTATCTTCTCAAAAGCTTTATTTTTAGCATTAAATTTTGTCTTTTTTACAGACGCCACACGACAAGTCGATTTTTCATGAAACGAATTTGTGAGTACGTAGCACGTGAAGATATACGTGAGAATTTTTTATTTTATTTTTTTTAAATTTCAAAATACGTGTAACATACATCTTAAAATAAAGAAAGCATATGCTCCCATGTACCAAAACACCACTAGCTAACTTTACTATCGTGATGGGTGGCCAATTGAGTAAACATCTAAACGGTGTGGTGGTAAACAAAGTGTCCTTCTCGAGGCAGCACTATCTTTGGTGTCTCATAATTAAGATCGAATTGACGGGTGTACGATCTTTGCTGCTGTGGTCCAGCCCAAAAATAAATATATGACCATATATACGAGCAAGTGTTTTTTGCCTCTCAAAATCTAGTGCTTCCTTTAAATTTCAAAACTGAAGAATCAATTTTAGAAGTTTTGAAAGACTTTCGCGGATGTACTAAATGATGTATCTCACAGAGAGGTGCAAAATCTCAATTAGGAAAACTTTGTATTTTAAGTCCCACAAAAATAATAAATATGGATCTGAGTATAGTTAACGGTGCTGGTTTTCGAAACTCTAATATTTATCAAACTTTTCATTTTCGTGTAGTCCATAATTCAAAAACATTAGCATCCTGATTGAGCATGTTCGGGATAGATATATTGAGTACATCAGTTTTCTCTAGATTTTTTAAACCATATGATTTTCGTACTTCATAAAATAAAGGGACACTGGAGTATGGGTGCCAAAAAAGAGTTTTCGCATATATACCACGATCCAAAAACATATTTAATGGAAAATTGCATTATGAACATTCATGTAGGAACTCATCTTTTGAACTTATGAATAAACTATTCAGATAGCTCATATGTATTCGGGTCATTTGGTCGTTGTAGATTTATTCGATAAATAGAATATATTAATATCGGAAAGATACCAATTACAGCAAACCTCAACAACATCACACCTTAATGGTAGTACAGATGCACACACCTAAAAAGAAGAAGAAGCTAAAAAGGGGAAAAATTCCCGCTATAGTATTCCAGTTCTTATAGCAGCAACAACACAAACACCACCATGACAACGCCTGAAGTCCAAGTTCTCTAAAAGAGACGCCTCCAAGAAGGAAACATTGCAAAAAACCGACATCGTCGCCTGATCATATATCTTAGGTTTTCACCCTGAAGGAAGTCTCCATTTCAAAACAATGCCTTTAACAAAACCATTGCTAGGTAGAACCAGTTAAGGGCAGCAGACCTATGATTTTCACCCAAAAAAGTACGACATTTAATTTACCCATTGTTGATGCACTCACTCGCATGCCGCTTCTATATGAAGCCTGAAACACCAAGCAAGTTCACCATCGATGTAAAGCCTCGAACCACCTGCACTAGTCCTCAAAAGTTGGCTTCCTTGCCAGTCTCCGCCTCTAACTTCACCATGGAACCAAAAAGACGTGTCCTATGATGATAACTGATAGCAGAGCTTCGTGTCGCTCCCTCCTGAAACCAAACGGTCAAAAGAAAATCCAAGGGAACACAATACCGAATCCATCCAATCTAGCAATCTTCGCATGAGTCGTCCAAGGCAGTTCGCCGGCGGAGAGTTTCGGAACTCGACAGTACGTCCAGATCAAGGGGGACAAGGATCCAGCAGATATTCATCTTGACGCGAGAGTAACCCTAGGACCGCCACCTTTATTCTTTGATGCGGACGTACATGGCCCCATGCCGACATCCGCCACTCAGCAACAACGAAGGAGTTTCAGGACCTCCACCACAGAAGGAAACAGCAGGCGCACGAGTGACATATGAGCAAAGCGGTGTCCACGTACCGTCGCCGCATAGTTAGTCATCACGCCTAGGACCAAAGAGGTATGTGCAGCAGCCACGGCCTGCACAACCCAGATCGGGGCCCACTGCCCAGACTGAGCCGTGCGCTGCCCAGATCGATCCCGCCTGGCCGGTCGCGGGCAATCGCCACGCCGTCGCGCATCCGTGGTCCAGGATGTTGCATCCCTTCCCCAACCCATCGCCTCCGTCGTTGAGAGTTCCACCACCGTGCACCCCCGGATAACTGCAAGTGCACATGTAGGTGTAGATAGTTTCGAAATAAGAGTATCAATCCCGCAGAGAGACTACCGGCTGCGGTTTTATTTGTTCTTTGTTACTCCCTCCATCCCAAAATGTAAGGCGTCTAAGAATTAGGTAAACGTCAAAGTTATTTAAGTTTGACCCAGTTTATATACAAATATATGAATATTTACATTACTGAATCAACATCAATAGATTCACCATAAATTTTATTTTCTTAATATGTCCATTTGATATTGTAGATTTAAATATTTTTTCCAAGTATTTAGTTAAAGTTTAGTAAGGTTTGACTTTTGAACAATCCTTCGATGCCTTACATTTTGGGATGGAGGGAGTATAAATACTAAAGCAAACATTTGAGTTGACTTTGATTCCAAGTAAAGAAATAAGATTGATTGAAAGGTGATTTAAAAAACGATTTTAGTAAACTAAACTAAAAAGATGAAGAATAAGCAGTGTGAAAAAATTGAAATTGCAGAGGGCTAGAACGTTCTTACGATCTACCTCTAGCATTAAGGTTTAGTGTTTCAA
Organism: Lolium rigidum; assembly: GCF_022539505.1. Taxonomy (NCBI): domain Eukaryota; kingdom Viridiplantae; phylum Streptophyta; class Magnoliopsida; order Poales; family Poaceae; genus Lolium; species Lolium rigidum. The sequence goes on along the minus strand of NC_061510.1, from coordinate 315,953,615 downwards.
CTAGATGTTGTCATATTTTATTCATGCATATATGAGGGAGGAGTTCCGAAGTAGGTGATCGTAGACCAGCCATCTGATCAACCAACCCTCATAACCACATCTGTGTACCCGGCAAGCCACATTAGTGATGGGATTCGTAGCATAGAAAACAAAAAAATTCCTACCGCAAGAACGAATAACAGCCAAGATGCAATCTAGAAGATGGGAGCAACGAGAAGATCATGAAACTAACACTCGAAGATTTCTAAAGCCTACGAGATTAGATCTCGTTGTTGCAGAAGATGATCAATTGCCGCTTTCGAAAGCGCGTAGAAGATCTTGACGGTGCCACAATCGGGCAGCACCTCCGTACTCGGTCACACGTTCGGTGTTGATGCCGACGTCCTTCTCCCCGTTTCAGCGGGCAGCGGAAGTAGTAGATCCTCTTTGGAATCCCGCCAGCACGACGGCGTGGTGGCGGTGGTGGTGGAGATCTCCGGCAGGGCTTCGTTGTAAGCGCTACGGGAGAGAGGTGGAGGAGGGAGTGGTGCTAGGGTTTGGGAGAGGGGGCTCTCTTGGGCGCCGGCCTTGCGGGGCCCTAGGCAGTGGCGGACCTACCGGGGGGCGAGGAGGGGCGACCGCCCCGGGTCTCCCGGCGCGGAGGAGGGAACCCCAGCTCTGCATCTTGGTCGCCGCCTCGCTGGGATCAGCACTCAGCAGCCATTGACGAACAGTCGAACATGAGGTTTCTCTCGTTTGTTTCAGCAACGAAGGGGTATGTTCGTGTGGAAAAGAAATAACAATACAACATACTATACACTACACGAACGCACGGATCCACAAACGTCGGCTTCTTCTCTATCGTTCCAACTTCCAATCGATCACAAAAAATTCCCCTCGCGTTCTAACCTAGCGCCCTCTCTTGAAGTCCCGACCAGCAACGCCACCGATGGACTCGGATGAGGAGCCCGATTGGATTGCACTTGCGCAGGAAATGGAAGATGAGGAGGAGGCGGCGACAACGGCGGCTGCTGCGGCGGCTGCTGCTTCGACCAAACGCAGGCGGACGGACCAGCCGCACAAGGTTATGCCTGTGATTTCCCTTCTCCAATCTTTGTGTCATGATTTCTCTATACAGTTACTACAGACTACAGTACCAATAATAATTATAGAACTCAATTTTGCAATCAAATTTCATACTGTAGGACATTCAACCAGCTGCATTTAATCTAGATGATGTTATTTCCGATCCGGGTATCCGAAAACAGATTGATGAGTATGCTACCCGGCAATTAGAGATGAAATGAGAAGAGCATATTTGTTGAAAGGTCCATGCCGTTTGATTGGTCATAATTTTCCACGCTCAAAATTTGGTAAAGATTGGCGGTCATTTCAAGAAGCTTGGTATAAACAATATGATTGGTTAGAGTATAGTGTTGAAAAACAAGCTGCATATTGTTTGTACTGTTTTCTTTTCAAGCCTCCAAACATTAGTGGGAAATTTGGGTATGATGCATTCACGAAGAAGGGGTTTAAAAATTGGAAGAAAGGGCCAGAGTACTTCAAGGTTCATGTAGGTAAACAAAACAGCGCTCACAATAATGCTAGAAGGCATTGTGAAGATTTCAGAAATCAAAAGCAAAGTGTGTCATATGCAATCACTTGTCATGATGAGAAATCACATCTGGAATATGAAGAACGCTTGAGGGCTGTTGTAGGCATTGCAAGATTTCTTGTTTCACAGGGGCTAGCATTTCGTGGGCATGGCGAGTCCGACACTTCCTTGAATAAGGGTAATTTCCTTGAGATGGTGGACTGGTTTGCCGAAAGATTCAAGGATGTAGCCAATGTGATGAATGATAATGCTCCTGGCAATCATAAATTGACTTCTCCTAAAATTCAGAAACAAATAGTACAAGCATGTGCCGAAGAGACTATGCAAGTCATCATGAATGAGCTTGGGAGTGGTAATTTCGCTCTACTTGTTGATGAGTCTCGTGATGCATCGGTTAAAGAGCAAATGGGCGTGATTGTGAGGTTAGTTATTTGGCATTGCTTCTTTTGTAAATTTACTTACTCTCCTTCATATGATTATTATAATTTTGTATATTGTTGGTTGTAGATTTGTGAACCAAAAAGGGGAGGTGTTGGAAAGGTTGCTTGGTGTTGAGCATGTTGTTGATACTAAATCCGCCTCTTTGAAAAGATCTTTGGATGCAATGTTTGATAAACATAATTTATCCATGTCTAGATTGAGAGGACAAGGATATGATGGTGCCTCAAATATGCGTGGTGAACTAAATGGGCTGAAAAAATTGGTGTTAGATGTGAACCCTCATGCTTTTTATGTGCATTGTTTTGCCCACCAACTTCAATTGGTGGTTGTTGCTGTTGTCAAAGGAGTTCTAGCAGTTGGTGATTTCTTTGGGCATACAAATAAGATTGTTACTATAGTTAGTGTTTATTTCACTACAAATATTTATTTGGGCCTCAAATATTTATTATTCCATTACACAATTCTAATTCTATATAATCTTGTTTGTAGGCGGGTGCCTCTTGTAGGAGGAAACATGACTTGTTGCAAAAGCATCATGACAAATTGGTAGCACAGCTTGAGAATGGGGATATTGTGTCAGGAAGTGGTCAACATCAAGAGACAAGCTTAGCAAGACCGGGTGATACACGATGGGGATCACATCATAGAACTCTAATCCGTTTACATCAAATGTGGGATTCTGTGGTTGAAGTGAACGGAGGTATTGTTGAGGATGGGACAGATACAGATGATAGAGGCATGGCTTCAGGTTATCTCATAAACATGGAAACCTTTGAATTTGTTATTATCTTGCATTTGATGCTTCGAGTACTTGGTTTAACCAATGATTTGGCACAAGCACTGCAACAAAAAGATCAAAACATAGTTAGCGCCATGAATATGATTATCTCAGTAAAAAATCTATTGCAGAAATTGAGAGATGATGGGTGGGAGCCTCTCTTGTTGGCTGCTACTAACTTTTGCATGGAAAGAAATATTTTGGTGCCAAGTATGGATGATAATATTTATGCTAGAGGATACCCAAGGAGCTCACGCAAAATGGTCACCAACTTGCATCATTACAAGGTACAAATATTCAATGAGGTGATTGACAGAAACATAGTTGAGATGAATCATCGATTTAGTGAAACTTCCACACGTTTGTTGAAGTGCATTTCATGCCTAGATCCTAGGGATTCATTTGGAAACTTTGATCATGAGAAGCTACTTGAGCTTGCAAATATTTACTCTGTTGATTTCTCTTCACAAGATTGCTATCTTTTGATTGATCAACTCAATATATATGTTGATGTGATGAGAAGAGGCCAAAATTTCTTGGCTTGTGGTAGTCTCAGTGGTCTTGCTCTCGAGTTGGTTAAAACTGGACAACGTTTGGTATTTCCATTGGTTTATCACCTCATTAGGCTTGCATTGATATTACCGGTGGCGACAACATCAGTTGAGAGGGTTTTCTCAGCCATGAATATTATAAAGACGGATCTTCGAAATAAGATAAGTGATGATTGGCTCAATGATCTGATGATATGCTTTGTTGAACGAGAGATATTTGCAAAGATACCCGACAAGCAGATTATGTTACGTTTTCACGCCTTGAAGAACCGCCGGGGCCATTTACCACGAAAATTTCATGCTGATGCTACTACTACAACTTAGTGGTATAATGCAATCTTATCAACTACTTTTACAATTTTGCTAAGATTTTCACTAATATTTTTCTTTATTCACATATTGTAGGTCTCGTTTCAACTTTACGCTTTACCCCCTTCGAGAATATTATTATGGACTTATGGTTGACAAGGGCATCTCATGGGGCTGAAATCCATGTTACAAGGTTTTAAGTGTATTTTGTGTCTTTTCATGTTATTCTGGTATTTTTATTTCATTGATCATGACAGTTGAATTACGTTTACAATGTAACCCTATGAATTTTATCTAGTAAATTTGCGTTTTCGTGTCAAATTTCCCCCCCTAAATTGTTCGCCCCGGCAAACCAAAATTCCTGGGTCCTCCACTGACCCTAGGTGGTGCGGCCAACATGTAGGCTGCCCCCTCCCTCTCCTCCTCATTATATAGGTGGAACACCCAAGGGTTTGCTCAAAGATCTAAATAAGACCCCAATTCAAAAACTGCCATATGGACGAAACCTAGAGGGACAGGGACTCTCCCTTTCCCCCTTTGCTTGGCCGGCCAAGGAGGTGGAGTCCACCATGGACTCCACCGTCCCACTTGGTTGGCTGGTGATACGCCTCCAACGTATCTATAATTTCTTATGTTCCATGCTTGTTTTATGACAATACCTACATGTTTTGTTCACACTTTATGATGATTTTATGCGTTTTCCGGAACTAACCTATTAACGAGATGCCGAAGTGCCAGTTCCTGTTTTCTGTTGTTTTTGGTTCCAGAAATCCTAGTAAGGAAATATTCTCGGAATTGGACAAAATCAAGGCCCACGATCTTATAATTCCACGAAGCTTCCAGAACACCGAAGAGGGACCAGAGGGGAGGCCCAGGGCCACCACACACGGTGGCGGCGCGGCCAAGAGGGGGGCCGCGCCCCCCTGTTGTGTGGAGCGTCCAGACCCCCTCCGACTCTGACTCTTCGCCTATTTAATCCGTCCGGACCTAAAACTTCGAGACGGAGAAGCCACGATACGAGAAAAGTTCCAGAGCCGCCGCCATCGCGAAGCCAAGATTCGGGGGACAGAAGTCTCTGTTCCGGCACGCCGCCGGGACGGGGAATTGCCCCCGGAAGGCATCTCCATCGACACCACCGCCATCTTCATCAACGCTGCTGTCTCCTATGATGAGGAGGGAGTAGTTCTCCCCCGAGGCTGAGGGCTTTACCGGTAGCTATGTGGTTAATCTCTCTCCCATGTACTTCAATACAATGATCTCATGAGCTGCCTTACATGATTGAGATCCATATGATGAGCTTTGTAATCTAGATGTCATTATGCTATTCAAGTGGATTTTACTTATGTGATCTCCGGAGACTCCTTGTCCCACGTGTGTAAAGGTTACGGTGTGTGCACTTGTGTGGGTCTCTTAGGCTATATTTCACGGAATACTTATTCACTGAGTTATGATTTGAGTTGGATGTCTCTATGAAATTGTGGTGTGTTAGTACCTCCTATGAATGCTCACAGTGACAGCGTGGGATGTTTATTAGTACTTGGGAATACATCTTTAAGGTTTGCCTACATGATGAATTAGTGTTTGTTATTTTGCCAAAGAGTAATTCAGAATCGCATAGTGAAATGCTTATTTATATTCCTTTATGATTGCAATGTTGAGAGTGTCCACTAGTAAAAGTATGATCCCTAGGCCTTGTTTCTAAGCATTGAATCTCCGTTTATTTACTGTTATGTTGCATGTTTACTCGCTGCCATATTTTATTCAGATTGCTATTACCACTCATATACATCCATACTACTTGTATTTCACTATCTCTTTGCCGAACTAGTGCACCTATACATCTGACAAGTGTATTAGGTGTGTTGGGGACACAAGAGACTTCTTGTATCGTAATTGCAGGGTTGCTTGAGAGGGATATCTTTGTCCTCTACCTCCCCGAGTTCGATAAACCTTGGGTGATTCACTTAAGGGAAACTTCGTCGCTGTTCTACAAACCTCTGCTCTTGGAGGCCCAACACCGTCTACAGGAATAGAAGCGTGCGTAGACATCAAGCTATTTTCCGGGGCCGTTGCCGGGAGGTAAGGTAAAAGGTATTCACATCCTCCGACTACTAAGCTATTTCCTAGCACTGTTGCCGGTGTGTGAGTGCTCGAAGCTATTTCCTTTAGATCCTGCAATTGCATCTTTTTGTTTCTTGTTAAACACTAGTAAGGCATAATGGAACAACTGTGAGCTTTCTAAACTATTTCCTGAGTTAAGACATGGATTGTTTGATGCGAAAATTAAAAAACCTATGGAACCTTATTTGCATGCTAGTAGTAATATTAGTATGAACGCTTTGAACACCATTGTTGATAATGATATAGAAAGTTCTAAGCTTGGGGAAGCTGGTTTTGATGAGCATGATATTTTTAGTCCCCCAAGCATGGATGAGAAAATTTACTTTGATGATACTTTTCCTCCTATTTATGATGATTATAATGATAGTGGTCTTCTGGTGCCGCCTACTATGGAGGATAAACTTAATTATGATTACAATATGCCTCCTATATTTGATGATAGCTACTTTGTTGAATTTGCTCCCACTACAATTAATAAGAATGACTATGCTTATGTTGGGAGTAGTAATAATTTTATGCATGAGACTCATGATAAGAATGTTTCATTTGATAGTTATATTGTTGAGTTTGTTCATGATGCTACTGAAAATCATTATGAGAGAGGAAAATATGGTTGTAGAAGTTTTCATGTTACTAAAACACCTCTCTATATGCTGAAAATCTTTAAGTGCGCTTGTCTAGTTTTCCTATGCTTGTTGCATTATGCCTACATGACTTGTTTATCTACAAGATTCCTTTTCATAGGAAGTGGGTTAGGCTTAAATTTGTTTCATACTTGCTTTTGATGCTCTCTTTTGCTTCAACTCTTGTTTCTTGTGAGTGCATCATTAAAATTACTGAGCCCATCTTAATGGCTATAAAGAAAGAACTTCTTGGGAGATAACCCATGCTTTTATTTTGCTACTGTTTTGTTGTGTCTTGGAATTTGTTACTACTGTAGCAACCTCTTCTTATCTTTATTTTATTGCATTGTTGTGCCAAGTAAAGTCTTTGATAGTAAAGTCAATACTAGATTTGGATTACTGCGCAGAAACAGATTTCTTGCTGTCACGAATTTGAGTAGTATTCTCTGTAGGTAACTCATAAAAATCTACCAATTTACGTGAGTGATCCTCAGATATGTACGCAACTTTCATTCAATTTGAGCATTTTCATCTGAGCAAGTTAAGTGCCTCTGAAAAATTCGTCTTTACGGACTATTCTGTTTTGACAGATTCTGCCTTTTATTTCGCATTGCCTCTTTTGCTATGTTGAATGGATTTCTTTGTTCCATTAACTTTCAGTAGCTTTGTGCAATGTCCAGAAGTGTTAAGAATGATTATGTTACCTCTGAATATGTGAATTTTTGATTATGCACTAACCCTCTAATGAGTTTGTTTTGAGTTTGGTGTGGAGGAAGTTTTCAAGGATCAAGAGAGGAGGATGATACAATATGATCAAGAAGAGTGAAAGGTCTAAGCTTGGGGATGCCCCCGTGGTTCATACCTGCATATTTCAAGAAGACTCAAGCATCTAAGCTTGGGGATGCCCAAGGCATCCCCTTCTTCATCGACAACTTATCAGGTCACCTCTAGTGAAACTATATTTTTATTCCGTCACATCTTATGTGCTTTACTTGGAGCGTCTGTATGCTTTTATTTTTGTTTTTGTTATTTTCATTCTCTGAATAAATTCATGCTTGTGTGGGAGAGAGACACGCTCCGCTGTTTCATATGAACAATGGTTTTCTTAGCTATACTTTTAATGTTCATGGTGAAGGTTGAAACTGCTTCGTTCATTGTTATATGGTTGGAAACAGAAAATGCTTCATGTGGTAATTGGTATAATGTCTTGAATAATTTGATACTTGGCAATTTTTGTGCTCATATAGATCAAGTTTAAGCTCTTGCATCATGTACTTTGCACCTATTAATGAAGAACTACATAGAGCTTGTTAAAATTTGGTTTGCATGATTGGTCTCTAGAGTCTAGATATTTTCTGGTTAAGGTGTTTGAACAACAAGGAAGACGATGTAAAGTCTTATAATGTTTGCAATATGTTCTTATGTAAGCTTTGCTGTACCGTTTTATACTTGAGTTTGCTTCAAACAACCTTGCTAGCCTAGCCTTGTATTGAGAGGAATTCTTCTCGTGCATCCAAATCCTTGAGCCAAAAACTATGCCATTTGTGTCCACCATACCTACCTACTACATGGTATTTCTCTGCCATTCCAAAGTAAATTACTTGAGTGCTACCTTTAAAATTCTATTCTTTGTCTTTACAATATATAGCTCATGGGAAAATAGCCTTAAAAACTATTGTGGTGAAGAATATGTAGCTATGTATCTTATTTCTTATAAGTTGCTTGTTGAGCGGTAACCATGCTTTTGGGGACGCCACCAACTATTACACCTTTGTTGAATATCATGTGAGTTGCTATGCATGTTCATCTTGTCTGAAGTAAGGGTGATTTTCATGATCAAATGGTTTGAGTATGCATATTGTTAGAGAAGAACATTGGGCCTCTAACTAAAGCCATGATTCATGGTGGAAGTTTCAGTTTGGACAATTAATCCTCAATCTCTTATGAGAATATTATCTATTGTTGAATGCTTATGCATTAAAGGAGGAGTCGATTATCTATTGTCTATGTTCTCCCGGTATGGATGTCTAAGTTGAGAATAATCAAAAGCGAGAAATCAAATGCGATCTTTCTCCTTAGACCTTTGTACAGGCGGCATAGAGGTACCCCTTTGTGACACTTGGTTGAAACATATGTTATGCAATGATAATCCATGTTAATCCAAGCTAATTAGGACAAGGTGTGAGCACTATTGGTATACTATGCATGAGGCTTGCAACTTATAGGATGTCTTATACATAACACATATGCTTTATTACTACCGTTGACAAAATTGTTTCTATGTTTTCAAAATAAAAAGCTCTAGCACAAAAATAGTAATCCATACTTCCCTCTGCGAAGGGCCATTCTTTTACTTTATTGTTGAGTCAGTTTACCTATTCCTTCTATCTTAGAAGCAAACACTTGTATCAACTGTGTGCATTGATTCTTACATGTTTACCTATTGCACTTGTTATATTACTTTGTGTTGACAATTATCCATGAGATATATATGTTGAAGTTGAAAGCAACCGCTGAAACTTATATCTTCCTTTGTGTTGCTTCAATGCCTTTACTTTGAATTTATTGCTTTATGAGTTAACTCTTATGCAAGACTTATTGATGCTTGTCTTGAAAGTACTATTCATGAAAAGTCTTTGTTATATGGTTCAGTTGTTTACTCATTGTCTTTACCATTGCTTTGAATCACTTCATTCATATCATATGCTTTACATAGTATGATCAAGATTATGTAAGTAGCATGTCACTTCAGAAATTATTCTTGTTATCGTTTACCTACTCGAGGGCGAGTAGGAACTAAGCTTGGGGATGTTGATACGTCTCCAACGTATCTATAATTTCTTATGTTCCATGCTTGTTTTATGACAATACCTACATGTTTTGTTCACACTTTATGATGATTTTATGCGTTTTCCGGAACTAACCAATTGACGAGATGCCGAAGTGCCAGTTCCTGTTTTCTGCTGTGTTTGGTTCCAGAAATCCTAGTAAGGAAATATTCTTGGAATTGGACGAAATCAAGGCCCACGATCTTATAATTCCACGAAGCTTCTAGAACACCGAAGAGGGACCAGAGGGGAGGCCCAGGGCCACCACACACGGTGGCGGCGCGGCCAAGAGGGGGGCCGCGCCCCCCTGTTGTGTGGAGCCTCCAGACCCCCTCCGACTCCGACTCTTCGCCTATTTAAGCCATCCTGACCCAAAACTTCGAGACGGAGAAGCCACGATACAAGAAAAGTTCCAGAGCCGCCGCCATCGCGAAGCCAAGATTCGGGGGACAGAAGTCTCTATTCCGGCACGCCGCCGGGACAGGGAATTGCCCCCGGAAGGCATCTCCATCGACACCACCGCCATCTTCATCAACGCTGCTGTCTCCTATGATGAGGAGGGAGTAGTTCTCCCCCGAGGCTGAGGGCTTTACCGGTAGCTATGTGGTTAATCTCTCTCCCATGTACTTCAATACAATGATCTCATGAGCTGCCTTACATGATTGAGATCCATATGATGAGCTTTGTAATCTAGATGTCATTATGCTATTCAAGTGGATTTTACTTATGTGATCTCCGGAGACTCCTTGTCCCACGTGTGTAAAGGTGATAGTGTGTGCACCGTGTGGGTCTCTTAGGCTATATTTCACAGAATACTTATTCACTGAGTTATGATTTGAGTTGTATGTCTCTATGAAATTGTGGTGTGTTAGTACCTCCTATGAATGCTCACAGTGACAGCGTGGGGGTGTTTATTAGTACTTGGGAATACATCTTTAAGGTTTGCCTACATGATGAATTAGTGTTCGTTATCTTGCCAAAGAGTAATTCAGAATCGCATAGTGAAGTGCTTATTTATATTCCTTTATGATTGCAATGTTGAGAATGTCCACTAGTGAAAGTATGATCCCTAGGCCTTGTTTCTAAGTATTGAATCTCCGTTTATTTACTGTTCTGTTGCATGTTTACTCGCTGCCATATTTTATTCAGATTGCTATTACCACTCATATACATCTATACTACTTGTATTTCACTATCTCTTCGCTGAACTAGTGCACCTATACATCTGACAAGTGTATTAGGTGTGTTGGGGACACAAGAGACTTCTTGTATCGTAATTGCAGGGTTGCTTGGGAGGGATATCTTTGTCCTCTACCTCCCTGAGTTCGATAAACCTTGGGTGATTCACTTAAGGGAAACTTGCTGCTGTTCTACAAACCTCTGCTCTTGGAGGCCCAACACTGTCTACAGGAATAGAAGCGTGCGTAGACATCAGCTGGTTAGGGTTGGTGGAGTCCAACCGGGACTCCACCTTCCATGGTGATTTCTTCCGGAAGGTTCTAGAACATTCTAGCGCCTTCCATAAATGCACTGGATCATTTCCAAACTTGGAAAGTGACTTCCTATATATGAATCTTATTCTCCGGACCATTTCGGACCTCCTCGTGATGTCCTGGATCCCATCTGAGACTCCGAACAAAATTCGAACTCCATTCCATATTCCATATCTACTTAAAACGACATCAAACCTTAAGTGTGTCACCCTACGGTTAGCGAACTATGCAGACATGGTTGATACTCCTCTCCGACCAATAACCAATAGCGGGATCTGGAGATCCATAATGGCTCCCACACATTCAACGATAACTTAGTGATCGATTGAACCATTTACATACGATACCGATTCCCTTTGTCACGCGATATTTTACTTGTCCGAGGTTCGATCATCGGTATCTCCATACCTTGTTCAACCTCGTCACCGACAAGTACTCTTTACTCGTACTGTGGCATATCATCTCTTGTGAACTACACATGCTTGCAAGCTAATCAGACGACATTCCATCAAGAGGGCCAAGAGTATATCTATCTGTCATCGGGATGGACAAATCCCACTCTTGATCCATATTCCTCAACTCATACTTTCCGAATACTTAATCCCATCTTTATAACCACTCATTTACGCAGTGGCGTTTGATGTAATCAAAGTACCCTTCCGGTATAAGTGATTTACATGATCTCATGGTCGAAGGACTAGGCAACTATGTATCGGAAGCTAATAGCAAATTGAACTTAATGACTTGATCTTATGGTACGCTTACTATGGGTGTGTCCATCACATCATTCACCTATTGATATGATCTTGTTATTAATAACATCCTATGTTCATGATCAGGAAACCATGATCATCTATTAATCAACAAGCTAGTTAAATGAGAGGCTTACTAGGGACTCTGGTTGTTCACACAACACACATGTATTAATGTTTACGGTCAATATAATTATAGCATGGAGTGTAAAAATATATTATGAAAACTAAGATATAACAATAACTAATTTATTATTGCCTCTCGGGCATATCTCCAACAGTCTCCCACTTGCACTAGAGTCAATAATCTAGTTTACATTTGTAAAGATATAACACCTTGGCCTTTTGGTGCTTATCATGTTTTGCTCACGGGAGATATTTCAGTCAACGAATCTGACACGCTCAGAGACGTATGTATTTTGCAATTCATTTGCGTCTTCACGCATCACTCATTTTCCAAATGAGTCGGCATTAATCGTATATGTTCGGTCTTCTGGTGGAACCTTAATTCCGCGGTCTGAAATATGTCACTAATATTGTCACACACAATATAGCTTCAAAGTTCTGACACTATCGGAACTACACCAAGTTCTCAAAGAACTTCTCGACTTAACATCCTCAATCATTATCAAAACAATGACATACTCTGCCTTCTTTTGTAGAATCCGTCACAATATTTAGAACTCATCTAAATCTAGCATAGACATCTTCTAGCTTATTGTGCTACCTTTTAAACAACACTTAGCCTAATTGAGATTGAAATTTTATTTTTATATGTGACCAAACTAATATCGGTGTAACACCTTACAGCGATTTGTTTATCATTACCCCATATAAAACTACATATATCCTTGGTTCTTCTAATGCACTCGGGGATATTCTTACTGTCGTCCAATGATCATCACATGAATCATTCTGGTATATGCTCATAACACTTTAGCACATGACATCTGATTTTGTACATATTATTCGTGATCTAAAATCACTCATGTGTTTTTACTCATCGAGTGTCAAATACACTCAAGTCTTGTTAAACCTTCACATGAAAAGAACACCTTCTTAATATTTTATATTGAACTACTTCAATATTCATTCTATGTACTTTAACTTAAACTTATTATGTGTTTCAATCTATCTTCATAGATCTTGACACTAAATATGTTCCAGTTCATATCCTTTCATTGAAGTTAATTCTCAATGAAACCTTTTGATCAAGTATATAATAACATCATTTATAACCAACTATATGTCATCTACATAAAGTATTATAAATATGTCTCAGCGCTCCCACTTAATTTCTTGCAAATGCAAGCATCTTCATCGTTTTTGATGAAATCAAAAACTCTTTGACTATTTCATCCGGTGAAGATTCCAACTCCGCGATACTCACTTCATCCAATTGAAGTTCGTATACCTATATAGTATTCCACGGACCAGCAAAACTCTTGGTTGTATCTTGTATACACCTTTAATACACACTTCTGTTAAGTAATGTATTTTGCCATCCTACTAGCATATCTCATAAAAGAAATATGTAGTGATTACTATAATAATCCACATAGACTATAAGCATCGCTACGGAAGATCTAATCTTATCGTAGTCAACTCTTTGAACTTTGTCGTAAACAACTTTTCGGCAAATCGAGCTTCTTCAAGGATATTCCTATCCCAGTCCATCAATTTTATAGATCTATTTACTTTCAAAAAGTATTCACCTATCTTGGATTCCATGGCGCTTAGCCATTTTAACGGAGTCAGGGCCCATCATAACTTCTTTGTGTGTAGTTGGTTTATCATTGTTCAAAATCAATCCTTTGTCCACAAATCATTTATTTTTGAATGTTTGGACTGCAATAATACTAAAAATATTCTCGGGGGTTGTTGGTTCCACCTCTAGTATTAACTAAAAACACAAACTACATAATTCATATCTTAGACCTCGTTGCATGTGGGAAACGCTCAAAGTTGGAATATGTATCGCATAACATATCCCTGAATAACTACCGCAATGACCTTCGACATGACACCTACTGATCCATCACAATTAAGGGATTACCCAGTTTATATCTGTTACGCATTGTGAGTCCCTTCTTATCCCCTTCTTCCGTACAATAGTGCACCGCACACAGGATGTCACTTCCCGCCGTATACACTACCAAACTTCCGATGGTAGTTCCCTCCTGCGACCCTTAGGAAAATATTACATGGTCGACATCATGCAACATCACAAGAGAAAACTAACATACAATCATAGTGCAAAGCTATAAATTATCTTAATTTATATAATAATAGTACTAGGGTTTCTCCATCTCCCCCAAGAACCGGGTGGACTACTCACACATGGAGACAATTTAGAACATCATCATAATCTTGCGAATGGAATGGGAATAATGGTGTGAATTCAAGTAGAAACCCACAATGGTAATGACGATTGCAATCTACTGAGATGGAGGGAATGGAGATGATGATTTCGTTGTGGATGATGATGAAGTTGATGATGCCTTGTCCTCCAATGATCCGGGTAGCAGCTTGGATGAGGCCCCTTCTTGATCTTCCTTCAGATCTCTGTTGGGACATTGTTCTGGTGTTTTTGGTCGCGTACGTGCTTGGATGTCAGATCCGTCTGCGGGAGGTCAAAGTATTTGACGAGGCGGTGCTTCTAGTGGGTGGTACGGGCGGACGGTACGGGCAGGCCTTGCCCATATAGATGCCCGTTAAACCTACTGGAAGTTATTAACTAATACATACAATCATGAACAAAAGTACTGAGTCATCTTTATTTCAAGACATATTATTTTCTAGGGTTTCCCCATAATCCACAAGAATAAAGGTAACTACTCACATATGAATGGAATCAACATCATATAAATAGTATGGATGAAGATTGGAGGTATGAATGAATACAAGTGAGAACAACAGCGAGAGAAAAACAGATGAGCCGAGCACTCTCCTCCCCTCCCCGCCGCCCAAACCTGTCCATGGAGTGCTACGTAGGCGACGACAACGCCACAAACGAATTGGGTGATGCGATGTGGATGAGGCGCGCCCTCTCTGGCAGGCGCAGTACCCTGTCCCGTCGGACATGCGCTATCTGTCTGGATGTGTCCTTAGCGTCGGTAGCCTGCCGGTGCGGCACATGCCTATTGGAGCGGTGCGGAGGGCGGCCATCTACGACTATTTATGGTCGGCCCTCATGCTAGAGGAGCGCAACAGCCCGCTCTAGGACCCCGACAACAACGTCGACGACGTTCTTTGCACAACATCGCGAGGACCGGATCACAGCCAACGAAGGGAACGGTCCCCCGCCGGAGAACAAAAACTCCGAGGGGTGACGGCGGTGTTGGAGCGCCCCCGGAAGGACCCTCGCCTGGGTCCTCGACCACATCGCCAACGAGAATAACCCCTCGCTGACGATGTCACCGCAGCAGCGCCCAGGGTCGCGCCGCCAGACAACAGGGAGGTGGGATGCACGCCGACAACAGGCGTCATCCATCTTGCGCTCCTCATCCTCGCGCTCCTCCTCCTCCTCCACCCACTACTCATCGTACTCGACGTCGTCAGCCCGCTACATCGCGCCGGTGAAGGACGAGCGCGAGGAGCACCCTCGCAGGCGTGCGGGTGGCGGCTTCGCCATCTGCGACCGCCGATCACCTTCTCCTCCCCCCGGGCGCCTCCAGCTCGTGAAAACGAAGCGTGATGTGAAGGAGTGGACGCCGTCGCCGGAGTACAAGTCGGCGGCCCTCCAACTGAAGGTGGAGGAGGACCCGGAAGAGTTTCCAGGCTAGCTGATCGTGGAGTGCGTCTCGTTCTAGAAGACAAACGATTTCTTCGAGGCGTGGTCCGCGACGGAGCACCACCGTGAGGAGGCTGAGCATGCAAGCCGCCTCAGCTTGTTCTCTGACCTGGGGGGACGACGACGCCGCCGGCCCGTGGAGCAGGCAGCGCAGACGAGGCGACGTCATCCAGGGCTTCAATAGAAGATACTACGTGCCGCCAAAGCAGGAGCGATGTACATGCGTTTAGCCCTTGGCCGTGGCTATTATTAGGTTTAGGTTTTTTTTCAAATTATCGTCGTATTTTGTATCCATAGGCCAAACTATCAGTAATAACGTTTTTTAATCAAATTTGAAGTTTAATTTTTTTTACGAGGGGCAAGGCTGAAAATCAACCGGCCCCATTTTCATTTTAGCGTGGGCGGCCCTCATGCTGACCAAAATACAACGGCGTTCAGACGAGCGTACGAGAGACACGAGTAGAGATCGATGCAGACCTATGCAAAACTTCTCCTTTCTCCATCTCTCACCTGTGCAAAGATGCTCCTTTCTCGATCCCACAACTATTCAAATATTCTCCCTTCTCCATCGATGCTTGTGGTCCACGGACCCGTACCTGATGACGAGTGGTGGAGTGCTCTTCTAGCATCAGGCTTATCTACACGATGTGGAAACGTGTCGAATGAGCGCAATAGACAAAATTACTTCAAATTTTAGGTTTAGCGTTGCGGGTGCCATTATTTACCTCAAATTTTGTGAAGATGAAGCTCCAAGGTATATTTGGTCTACTTCCTCGGATTCATAATTACTTCATAATCTAGATTTAGTCAAAGGCAAACTTTATAAACTTTGACTAAATATTTACGAAAAATATCAACATCTTTGATACAAAATCTATTGTATTAGAATTGTTATAACCTATACTTTCATATTATATGTTTTTGGTATGATGAATATTGATATTTTTAATTTTTTTATTATACCTTGTAAAGTATGACTTTGACTAAACACATAACGCCAACTACTTCACAAAGAATATGTTTGGTCAAATTTTGCAAAATGCGACTTTGAGTAAATAGCATTCTAATTTTAACAATAGCCCGGCATTACAGGTGAGCTGGTTTTTTCGATCCGACAAATGTCAAAGCATCTCCGAGAGATGATGTAGATGTAAAATAACTACAATTTATATCATATTGGAGCAAAAGAAAACTGCTCTGGCAGATGATGTAGAAGGAAAAGAACGGCACAATTTTTTTCACATCGCGTTGTATATTTTACATCACGTGATGCAAATATATATCATCTGGCATGTGGCACAGGAATTCGAGTAGTATGCCATCCTAGCCACGAATGAAACTTCGTTCACTGGCGCATCTACTTCGGCCGCTGCTTCCACTTTGGCTGCCCGCGCATCATTTTCGACCTCCGGCGCATCATTTTCAGCAGTTGCTGGCGACACTTCGAGCATGGAGATGGACACCAATTGGTGGGATGATCTCGTCCACGAGGTTAACGGGCGATCATCTGAAGAGGATGATGGTTTCTCGGGCTAATGTCGAGTATCGAGTTTCTAGCTTGTACTGTCGGAGTGTCGAGTGTCCAATTGTCATCGGTATCTAGTGTCAATGTCGAGTTATTAGTGTCAAATTATGTCTAGTATCGATCTATGGATGTATAAAGTATCTGTGTCGAGCTATGTATGTTTAATTAAGTTGTCAAGGTTTTAAATATACTAAAGTTTGAGTTTTTATTTGAAGTTTTGTAACAGAGGTGATGTATAATACATCATCTCCTAGAGCACTTTCAGGGGAGAGGTGATCTATTTTACATCTGACTTTTGAGAGCAAAAACAGGTGATAAAAGCACGAAAAAGAGAAAACAAATAGGTGAGGTGAGTACATTACATGTAATATATTTTACATCCTTTGTTGGACATGCTTCTGTGGACGAGCGTAGGCGCCTCAATGGGTGAAGGGAACTGTCACGGTCATCTCGTCTTACAGGCCACTGTTCATTGTTCTCGTTATTGATCTTCTAGGTGAATTATAGAATGGCCACTGGGTGGATCTCTCTCTCTCTTTTTTTTTTTATCTGAGGCTAGGCAAAAAGTAGCTGAGTCAATTTTGAAAATTTTGATCCTTTGGTGAAAGTTTTGCACGATGTAACCTTGTTTCTGTTTTTTTTCTTCAAAATCTAACTCTGTCACAAGGGTGCTACCTTCTACCGTGTAACGCCTTTGCAAGTGTCGCTACCCTCATGCCACCGTGACAGACATGGGCCCATAGATCGACACGGTAGCGCCCATGTCCTGGACGCTACCCTCTATATGATAGCATCCTTGACTGGCGCGCTACACTCTTCGCAGTCCGTGTACTTCCACAAATTGTGCGGTGTGGGCTTGCTAGCTGGCCTTTTGATTAGGAAGAGAAGGGAGAAATCTACTAGTACTTCGTATGTTATTGTAACACTCGCAGCAGCACACTGGTTGGTACTTGGTAATGTTGAACTCCAACATGTACGGAGTATATCCTAGGGTCAAAATCTGGCAGAGAGCTTTTATTTTTTGTTTGTCTAATGTCATAAATAAATAAATAAATAAAAATTGATTAGCTGTGACAGAGTTTGCCGTAGCTAAAAAAAAAAACAAGGATTCCGGATTCCGTGGTCTGGTGGCAAGTGGAGGACGCGGTACGTGACTGCAGGTTGCAGGATCGAACCCCCACGGACGCTGTCGTGCTTCACGGGCCTGCACGCCAAAGCCCGGCCCGTTGGCCAGGTTTGTATGGGGCTTCTGCCAATTTGCTAGTGGCCAGCTTGTAGCTGGATCTGATCCATTCCTTATCCATCAAATGGTCCATAAGTAGTCGATGCAGTAGTTGCATGTGCATAGGATACATTCTCCATTTGCCGGACTGGGATTTAGTGACTTGCCCATAAAAATGTCACGTGGTACCTTGCTCCCTCCCCTCCACCCTCCATTTCCCATCCAACGGTCCATGGCAACCTAACCATATATAACTGCTAATTAGCTATGCATGTACATGGTCGACCAGGTCTTTTAGAAAAGGGTCCTGTAGTATTTCCCGGAAACGGTCTCTTGCGCGATGGCGATTCTGAGGGCGACCTAGGGCTTGTCCGCCGCCGGCGTCTCGGCGGCCACTATCCCAGGTGCCGGTTGGGCACGCTGGTATCAGTCCCCGTAAGGGCTCGTTTGGCTGTTGGGCCCGAAATTCCCCGGGAAAAGATTCCCGGCCGGGAATAGACTGAAACAGGAGCAAAACACCGGGATTCTATTCCCGACCTCCGGACTAGGGGAAAAATCTCCCCGGGAAAAGGCCGGGAACCCGCCGGGATTCGAGTAACCAAACAAGCCCTAAGGGTTTCAGTCCTCCCCTGGATTCCATCCAGCGGCGAGTTTACATGGTTTCCGGCCCCTCCGATCTGGTTGAAGTTTTTTACGTGGCAGATAAGTTTTGGCTGATCGATCGATTAGCTGGTGCTGTTCTGATCTGCTCAAGTTCTTGTAGTTCTCAGGAGTGGTGTGGCCTGTCTTTCGTCTACTAAATTTTAAAAGACATGACTGGTTTGGTTTGTTTGGTTCAGTAAACCAATCTCGGGAATACGTGAGGCTAGCAGATTCAGTAAAACAACTAGCTCAGCAGGACTGCCCGCTGCGTTGGATTGCCCAACTACAATTCACGTTGAGTTGGAAGGAAGTTTAGCCTCAACTGAATCACGGGGACACGATGAAAGTTTTAGGATGGAATTCTCATGGGCTGAATAGCTCACGGGCAGTGCTTGCGCTGCAGGATATTCTGAGACAACATAAACCAGATATAGTCTTCCTGTCTGAGACTCACTTGAGTAGAGCGAAGGCAGAGAAAAGCTGATGGGGAAGATGGTTCCAATTCTTGTTAATTGATGAGAGCAATGGGAGGAGTGGAGGTCATCAAGAAGAGGTAAAGATTATAGAGAAAAGTGTTACTAATCAGCATACTGATGTTACTATAGACACTGGATCGGTCTGGCGTTTGACCGGAGTGTATGGTGAGCCGAACTGGAGCCATAAGGATTGTACTTGGACTGATCTAAGGAATATGTACGGAAGCAACAACTCGATGCCGTGGGTACTTTTGGGAGACTTCAATGGTATCTAAGGTGGTAATTCTCGACCTTTGAGGTTTATGCAAGATTTTAGAGATGCCCTAGAAGATTGCAAGTTGGAAGATATGCCATGTGTTGATCGTTTTACTTGGCGGAGAGGGAAGATTAGGGAGAGACTTGACCGCTCAATTTGTAATAGAGAGTAGAATGATATCTTTCCTTCTTCAGCTTCAGTCAATGCAGGAATGGCTAAATCTGATCATAGACCGGTGTTGGTCGATATGGGATACTATGATGGGGTATAAGCTCCAAGCATGTACTCTTGTAAAATATTTGAAGCCTGATGGTTGAGCGAGCCATCGGTACATAAAGTTGTCAAGGGGGCATGGGAGATAGCAAAAGAAACAAGTCGACATTTGATTGATACTTTGGCTCCAATGCACTCTGATTTACATGGGTGGGGTAGGAGAGTTCTCAAGGGGCAAAAAAAAAGAATAAACAAACTTAACACTGAGCTAGAGCAGCTTAGAAGAGGACCAATGAGCGGAGGCTCTTAGTCGACAACAAGAGATTTTGACTAAGCTTGAAAACCTTCTTGAACAAGAAGAGGTGACTTGGCTACAACGTGGACGTGCGAATTGTCTTCGACACGGAGACAAAAATAAAATACAAGTGTCTTCCATCACTTTGCTTCCGAGAGGATAATGTGGATATCATAGAAGGAAATATTGATCTAGCCACTTTCATTAGTGGCTATTTCGGTGATTTGTTTACCTCGGATACTAGAGATCCGGATCAAGGCTTGTTGAGCAAAGTAAAACATAAGGTGACACCAGTGATGAATGAAACACTTCTTGCACCGTTCTCGGCAGAGGAGGTGAAAAGAGCGTTATTTGGGATTGGAGACATGAAGGCACCAGGGCCGGATGGCTTACATGCTATTTTTTATAAACGTTTTTGGCCAATGGTAGAGGAAGATTTAATTGCTGAAGTCTTGCAGGCCCTTAATTCCGCGAAGATAC
>NC_061510.1:315736507-315933123 GCF_022539505.1 Lolium rigidum | reverse complement strand
AGCTCGCATTTTGGATTTCTCGCTTTTGATTATTCTCAACTTAGACATCCATACCGGGACAACATGGACAACGAGATAATGGACACCTCTTTAATGCATAAGCATGTGGCAACAATTTTTATTCTCATATGAGATTGAGGATATATGTCCAAACTGAAACTTCCACCATGAATCATGGCTTTAGTTAGCGGCCCAAAGTTCTTCTCTAACAACATGCATGCTCCAACCATGAAGGTGGTAGATCTCTCTTGCTTCGGACAAGACGGACATGCATAGCAACTCACATGATATCCAACAAAGAATAGTTGATGGCGTCCCCGAAACATGGTTATCGCTCAACAAGCAACTTAATAAGAGATAAAGTGCATAAGTACATATTCAATACCACAATAGTTTTTAAGCTATTTGTCCCATGAGCTATATATTGCAAAGGTGAATGATGGAATTTTAAAGGTAGCACTCAAGCAATTTACTTTGGAATGGCGGATAAATACCATGTAGTAGGTAGGTATGGTGGACACAAATGGCATAGTGGTTGGCTCAAGTATTTTGGATGCATGAGAAGTATTCCCTCTCGATACAAGGTTTAGGCTAGCAAGGTTATTTGAAACAAACACAAGGATGAACGGTACAGCAAAACTCACATAAAAGACATATTGTAAATATTATAAGACTCCATACCGTCTTCCTTGTTGTTCAAAACTCAATACTAGATGTTATCTAGACTCTAGAGAAACCAAATATGCAAACCAAATTAGCAAGCTCTAAGTATTTCTTCATTAATGGGTGCAAAGTATATGATGCAAGAGCTTAAACATGAGCACAAAAATTGCCAAGTATCAAATTATCCAAGACATTTTAGAGTTACTACATGTAGTATTTTCCAATTCCAACCATATAACAATTTAACGAAGAAGAACTTCGCCATGAATACTATGAGTAGAGCCTAAGGACATATTTGTCCATATGCAACAGCGGAGCGTGTCTCTCTCCCATAAAGTGAATGCTATAGGGTCCATTTTATTCAAACAAAACAAAAAACAAAAACAAACCGACGCTCCAAGCAAAGTGCATAAGATGTGACGGAATAAAAATATAGTTTCAGGGGAGGAACCTGATAATGTTGTCGATGAAGAAGGGGATGCCTTGGGCATCCCCAAGCTTAGACGCTTGAGTCTTCTTAGAATATGCAGGGGTGAACCACCGGGGCATCCCCAAGCTTAGAGCTTTCACTCTCCTTGATCATATTGTATCATCTCCCTCTCTTGATCCTTGAAAACTTCCTCCACACCAAACTCGAAACAACTCATTAGAGGGTTAGTGCATAATAAAAATTAACATGTTCAGAGGTGACACAATCATTCTTAACACTTCTGGACATTGCATAAAGCTACTGGACATTAGTGGATCAAAGAAATTCATCCAACATAGCAAAAGAGGCAATGCGAAATAAAAGACAGAATCTGTCAAAACAGAACAGTCCGTAAAGATGGATTTTATTAGGCCACCAGACTTGCTCAAACGAAAATTCTCAAATTGAATGAAAGTTGCGTACATATATGAGGATCATGCTCGTAAATTGGCGTAATTTTCGGAGCTACCTACAGGGAGATAGACCCAGATTCGTGACAGCAAAGAAATCTGGAACTGCGCAGTAATCCAAATCTAGTACTTACTTTTCTATCAAAGACTTTACTTGGCACAACAAAACATAAAACTAAGATAAGGAGAGGTTGCTACAGTAGTAAACAACTTCCAAGACACAAATATAAAACAAAAATACTGGAGTAAAAACTTGGGTTGTCTCCCATAAGCGCTTTTCTTTAACGCCTTTCAGCTAGGCGCAGAAAGTGTGTCTCAAGTATTATCGCGAGATGAAGCTTTGATATCATAAGCTTCCACATTTGTAGTGGTACTAGGGGCTTTGTCAATTTTAGGCCTATAATAATATTTCTTTGGTTTAGGCACTTTAGAGGCATACATAAACTTTTGCTCCTTCCCCACATAAGCTTTCTCTCTAAACTGTAAAGATGAAAAGGTTGAACACAAAGTTCCCATAGCTTTTTCAAGTTCGCCAATCCTATTAATTTGGTTATCATGGTCAACACAAGTTCCTAGGACACTAATTCTTTCATCAATTCCTCCTAAGGATTTATCAAGTTCATCAGTTTTATCAAGTAATATTTCCAACTTAGTTTCAACACTCGGAAAATTCTTCTCTATGGTTTCCAATTTTTTCATAACATCCTCAAGGGAGATTTCAATTTTAGTTTCATTAACAGGTGGTGTTCCAAATAAACTCTCAATGATGCAGCTAGCTTCTAAAGCGGAGAAGGCCATCGTGCAAGAGACAACAGGGATGAGGTCGAGGAACACCTCGACTCGTCATCCGATGCAGCAAGTTCTTCGCATCAACAAGTTGGGCATGAGGAGCCTCCACGCTTTTCTTCTGCATCGGGACCTTATTATGACTACGCCATGTATGATCCACCGGCATGGAACCCAGACCCTCGTTGGGGTTGATCTCCACTTAGGCCAAAAGCCTAAGCTTGGGGGAGGTATACCGGCATCACTCATTCTTTGCATATTATGGTTGCTGGATACTTGTACATACTTGTTTAGTTTCTTTGAGTGGTTTTCTAATGAGAGGGAGATGATATTTGGGGAAGTGCTGCCTGAAAACAGATTCTGGACTGTTACTAAAAACATTCGTGCGCACAGACAGAACGTTATTTTGAGCTGCCAATTTTTGTGCATGTTCCCCAGGTTGTTATCTAACTTTCATTAGTTGAACACTTTTCGAGCTGAGCAGCTTAACAATTTCTTTAAAATCGATTACTGTACTCTCTTGTCAAGTTTTGGCAGATTTCTGCCATCTTGCTTTTCTGTGTTTCTTTTAGTTTTCATTTTTTTATTCTTACTTTGTTTCTTTCCCAAAACACAAAAAAGACCAAAAATATTTCTGTTTTTTCTCTTCACCACTTGTTTATTTTAGTTTCTTGCGTTTATCTTACTTTATTTGATATCGTTGGTTTGCTATAAGAAAATCCAAAAAGATTTTGCTTTGTTTGCTTGCTTCCTTTTATTCTTGTTCTCAAATTCGAAAACACCAAAAATATTTGCTGTTCTTCTTTGGTTTGTAAAGTTCATTATGAGTTCAATGGTCTTCGGTGGCTGGAGCGTGGTTTTTCATTCCATATTATTCAAGCTACACAAGTGAAAAGGCAATAATGACGATATTCGACAATTGGATTGTGGTGAGAGGCTGGTATGAACTCTATTTGTTTTCATTTTTGTACATATACTCATCCATGTGAGCATGCTTGGTTGGTTCATGTGAGGAATATGTCATTTAAGAAAGTCTAGTAGTTCATGATCTCTCATGTTTAGCTCCAATTTATTAATATGAGTAGCATGTCATGGATGTTTGCTTGCATTGTTTTATTCATAAATAGGTATGATATTGTGGTATCCTTGATGGCGTGTATTTCACACGTTCGTTGGGCAACCCCAAGAGGAAGGTATGATGCGCACAGCAGCAAGTTTTCCCTCAGAAAGAAACCAAGGTTTATCGAACCAGGAGGAGCCAAGAAGCACGTTGAAGGTTGATGGCGGCGGGATGTAGTGCGGCGCAACACCACGGATTCCGGCGCCAACGTGGAACCTGCACAACACAACCAAAGTACTTTGCCCCAACGAAACAGTGAGGTTGTCAATCTCACCGGCTTGCTGTAACAAAGGATTAACCGTATTGTGTGGAAGATGATTGTTTGCAGAGAAAATAGTAAAACAAGTATTGCAGCAGATTTGTATTTCAGTATTAAAGAATGGACCGGGGTCCACGAGTTCACTAGAGGTGTCTCTCCCATAAGATAAAAGCATGTTGGGTGAACAAATTACGGTCGGGCAATTGACAAATAGAGAGGGCATAACAATGCACATACATGACATGATAAGTATAGTGAGATTTAATTGGGAATTACGACAAAGTACATAGACCGCCATCCAAGCTGCATCTATGCCTAAAAAGTCCACCTTCGAGGTTATCATCCGAACCCCTCCAGTATTAAGTTGCAAAGCAACGGACAATTGCATTAAGTATGGTGCGTAATGTAATCAACAACTACATCCTCGGACATAGCGCCAATGTTTTATCCCTAGTGGCAACAGAGCACAACACAACCTTAGGGGTTTCGTCACTCCCCCGGTGTCAATGCGGGCATGAACCCACTATCGAGCATAAGTACTCCCTCTTGGAGTTAAAAGTAAAAAACTTGGCCGAGCCTCTACTAGAAACGGAGAGCATGCAAGATCATAAACAACACATGTATAATAACTTGATAATTAACATGACATGGTATTCTCTATCCATCGGATCCCGACAAACACAACATATAGAATTACGGATAGATGATCTTGATCATGTTAGGCAGCTCACAAGATCCAACAATGAAGCACAATGAGGAGAAGACAACCATCTAGCTACTGCTATGGACCCATAGTCCGAGGGTGAACTACTCACTCATCACTCCGGAGGCGACCATGGCGGTGTAGAGTCCTCCGGGAGATGAATCCCCTCTCCGGCGGGGTGCCGGAGGAGATCTCCGAATCCCCCGAGATGGGATCGGCGGCGACGGCGTCTCGGTAAGGTTTTCCGTATCGTGGTTTTTCGCATCGGGGGTTTCGCGACGGAGGCTTTAAGTAGGCGGAAGGGCGAGTCGGGGGGCTAACGAGGGGCCCACACTATAGGTCGGCGCGGCCGGGCTTGGGCCGCGCCGCCCTATAGTTTGGCCACCTCGTGGCCCCACTTCGTGTGTTCTTCGGTCTTACGGAAGCTCCGTGGAAAAATAGGACCACTGGGTCTTCGTTTCGTCCAATTCCGAGAATATTTCGTTACTAGGATTTCTGAAACCAAAAACAGCAGAAAACGAGAACCGGCACTTCGGCATCTTATTAATAGGTTAGTTCCAGAAAATGCACGAATATGACATAAAGTGTGCATAAAACATGTAGGTATCATCAATAATATGGCATAGAACATAAGAAATTATCGATACGTCGGAGACGTATCAATCCTCCTCTGAATAATTCGTTTGAATTAACTTGGCACATGCTCACGCATGCATATGACTGAACAAGAGTCAATTAAGCCTCGATGATTTACATTGCTTCAGAGTTCTTGTATCACTTTTATGCCTCAGTTAATTTATTTTGCCGCAAGCATGATTATGACAGTTACTGCTCTCTTGATTTGTCGCTCCCTAGTCTTTTGCTCGCCTTCACTTGTACTGAGCGGGAACGCTGCTCGTGCTTCCAAATACATGGAAACCAAGTTATTCCAAAGTGTCCACTATAAATACCTATGCATGGCATTTCAAACCATTCCAAGTAAATTCTCATGCGCTACCTTTAAACCTTCAAAATGCTTCTCAATTTGTGTTAATGTTTCATAGCTCATGAGGAAGTATGTGGTGTTTAACTTTCAACCTTGTCATTTACTCTTGACGGACTTTCATATGGACTAGTGGCACATCCGCTTATCCAATAATTTTGCAAAAAGAGTCGGCAATGGGGTTCCCGGCCTCGATTAATCAAACTTTACTAATAATTCTCTTCACATGTTTTGCTCTGATTCATCGATAAGCAACTTAATTTTGCAAATAGATACTCCTCCATGGTATGTGATTGATGGAAGGCACCCGAGGATTCGGTTAGCCATGGCTTGTGTAAGCAAAGGTTGGGGGGAGTGTCACTCATAATAAAACTAAAATACGTGTGTAAACAAAAGAGAAGAGGGATGATCTACCTTGCTGGTAGAGATAACGTCCTTCATGGGAGCCGCTCTTGAAAGTCCGGTTGGCGAGGTAGTTGGTGTACCCATTACCATTCGTTGACAACAACAAACACCTCTCAAAACAATTTTACTCCTGTTTTAAAAATGAAAAGCTCTAGCGCATGTTAATCCCTGCTTCCCTCTGCGAAGGGTCAATCTTTTACTTTTATGTTGTGTCTCCATCCTTTCTTTGAGCACTTTCTTGAGAGCACAACTTGTCATTCTTAGTGTAATATGCTTGTCTCAAAATATGATTGATTGTAGTATAACTTTGATTCTTTTATCTTTGACAATCACTATTTCTAGTCTTTCTATGAACTTCAGAGGTGCTCGAGCATTTATGTTTTGCTGATCAAATATGGGCAAGCGAGATACCACTCTATCATACTCTTTTATGAACATTGCAATCCTGATTATATACATGATTCATGATGCTTATTATTAATTGTTGGTACCTTTCCATGATTGACATAGCTATTAGATGATCTTATTTGCATGTATCTTATTATGAACTGCCTAAGTGTTAGCCATAGCATGAGAATATTTACATCATATGAACAAATGTGTTCGTGAAAGTTCTTTTATCGCTCAGTTGTTAACTGAATTGCTTGAGGACAAGCAATATGCTAAGCTTGGGGGGAGTTGATACGTCCAAAACGTATCTACTTTCCCGAACACTTTTGCTATTGTTTTGCCTCTAATTTGTGTGTTTTGGATGCAACTAACGCGGACTAACGCTGTTTTCAGCGAAGCTGTTCCGGTGTCCCGTTTTTGTGCAGAAATCCAACTTTCAGGAAAATCCTCGGAATTTATGCGAAAGGTCCTATTTTACCAGAATACTGACGGAGCCAGAAGGGCAAGCCAGGTGGGGGCCCAAGGGCCCCACACACTAGGCCGGCGCGGCCTAGGAGGGGCCTGCGCGGCCCTAGTGTGTGGCGGCCTCGGTCGGCCCCCGACGCCCTCCTTCGGACTACTTATTGCCTTCGACCTAAAAACGCACGGGAGGAAGTCAAAGTCGCCAGAAACCCTCCAGAACGCCGCCACATCGCGAAACTCCGTCTCGGGAGCCAGAAGTCTCCGTTCTGGCACTCCGCCGGGACGGGGAATTGGAGGAGATCATCGCCACCATCACCACCGACGTCTCTCCATCGACCAGCCATGTTTCCCCCATCCATGTGTGAGTAATTCCCCCGCTGTAGGCTGAAGGGGATGGTAGGGATTGGATGAGATTGGTCATGTAATAGTATAAGATTGTTAGGGCATAGTGCCTAGTGTCCGTAATTGGTACTTTGATGATATTGTTGCAACTTGTTATGCTTAATGCTTGTCACTAGGGCCCGAGTGCCATGATCTAAGATCTGAACATGTTATTATTTCATCATGATATTCATTGTTTATGGTCTTACCTGCAAGTTGTATACACATGTCGCTGTCCGGAACCAATGGCCCCGAAGTGACGAAATCGGGACAACCGAAGGGGATGGTAGTGATGTGAGGATCACATGTGTTCACGGAGTGTTAATGCTTTGCTCCGGTACTCTATTAAAAGGAGTACCTTAATATCCGAGTAGATTCCCTTGAGGCCCGGCTGCCACCGGCTGGTAGGACAAAAGATGTTGTGCAAGTTTCTCATTGCGAGCACGTACGACTATAATTGGAACACATGCCTATTGATTGCTTTGTACTTGGACACCGTTTTATTATTATCCGCAAATGCCCCGCTTGATTGTTACATGAGTTTCTCTCATCCATGCAACGCCCGTTATCCGTCCCCGTGCCTACGGTATTTTAATCCTCGCTGTTTACTATAATCACTCATCTGCTGTCTCTGTTACTCTGCTGCTGTTATTTCACTACTGCTACTGCTATAAAACTGTTACTATTGATAAACTCTTGCGAGCAAGTCTGTTTCCAAGTGCAGCTGAATTGAAAACTCCGCTGTTAAGGCTTTCAAGTATTCTTTGTCTCCCCTTGTGTCGAATCAATAAATTGGATTTTACTTCCCTCGAAGACTGTTGCGATCCCCTATACTTGTGGGTTATCATCGTCGCCTACGTAGCACTCCATGGACATGTTTGGGCGGCGGGGAGGGGAGGAGAGTGCTCGGCTCATCTATTTTTCTCTCGCTGTTGTTCTCACTTGTATTCATTCATACCTCCAATCTTCATCCATACTATTTATATGATGTTGATTCCATTCATATGTGAGTACTTACCTTTGTTCTTGTGGGTTATGGGGAAACCCTAGAAAATAATATGTCTTGAAATAAAGATGACTCCTACTTTTGTTCATGATCGTATGTATTAGTTAATAACTTCCAGTAGCTTTAACGGGCATTTATATGGGCAAGGCCTGCCCGTACCGTCCGCCCGTACCACCCACACCAGAAGCACCGCCTCGTCAAATACTTTGACCTCCCGCAGACGGATCTGACATCCAAGCACGTACGCGACCAAAAACACCAGAACAACGTCCCAACAGAGATCTGAAGGAAGATCAAGAAGGGGCCTCATCCAAGCTGCTACCTGGATCATTGGAGGACAAGGCATCATCAACTTCATCATCATCCACAACGAAATCATCATCTCTATTCCCTCCATCTCATTAGATTGCAATTGTCATTACCATTCTGGGTTTCTACTTGAATTCACACCATTATTCCCATTCGATTCGCAAGATTATGATGATGTTCTAATTGTCTCCATGTGTGAGTAGTCCACCCGGTTCTTGGGGGAGATGGAGAAACCCTAGTAAACTTATAGCTTTGCCCTATGATTGTATGTTAGTTTTCTCTTGTGATGTTGCATGATGTCGACCATGCAATATTTTCCTAAGGGTCACAGGAGGGAACAACCATCGGAAGTTTGGTAGTGTATACGGCGGGAAGTGACATCCCGTGTGCGGTGCACTATTGTACGAAAGAAGGGGATAAGAAGGGACTCGCAATGCGTAACAGATATAAACTGGGTAATCCCTTAATTATGACGGATCAATAGGTGTCTTGTCGAAGGTCATTGCGGTAGTTATTCAGGGATATGTTATGCGATACATATTCCAACTTTGAGCGTTTCCCACATGCAACAAGGTCTAAGATATGAATTATCTAGTTTGTGTTTTTATTTAATACTAGAGGTGGAACCAACAACCCCCGAGAACATTTTTAGTATTATTGCAGTCCAAACATAATCTTTAGTGGCATTTTTATTCTTCAATCTCAGTTATTTACTCTACAAAAACACCCTACAAAACCTTTTTAATTAAACACTTCGCTTGCGATCTGAGACAACTTTAAGTAATAGGGTTTTATATTTTCGTGCTCTCGGGTCCTTAGTTGTGCTCAGTTTTCCCCACTTGCTTAGTTTTTCCTCAGTTTTGCCCAAGCCCTTGTCTGAAAGCCTCACAAGGAGCTCGGACGGTGATACATCTCAAACGTATCTATAATTTCTTATGTTCCATGCTACTTTTATGATGATACTCACATGTTTTATACACATTATATGTCATTATTATGCATTTTCCGGAACTAACCTATTGACGAGATGCCGAAGTGCCAGTTCCTGTTTTCTGCTGTTTTTGGTTTCAGAAATCCTAGTAAGGAAATATTCTCGGAATTGGACGAAATCAACGCCCACGATCTTATAATTCCACGAAGCTTCCAGAGCACCGAAGAAGGGCCAGAGAGGAGCCAGGGGAGCCCCACATGCCAGGGCGGCGTGGCCAAGGGGTGGGGCGCGCCCCCCTATTGTGTGGCCCCACCAGGGCCCCTCCGAGGCTGCCCTTCCACCTACTTAAGGTCTCCGTCGCGAAAACCCTAAACGAATAAGCCACGATACGAGAAAAGTTCCAGAGCCGCCGCCATCGCGAAGCCAAGATTCGGGGGACAGAAGTCTCTGTTCCGGCACGCCACCGGGACGGGGAATTGCCCCCGGAAGGCATCTCCATCGACACCACCGCCATCTTCATCAACGCTAGCTGTCTCCTATGATGAGGAGGGAGTAGTTCTCCCCGAGGCTAAGGGCTGTACCGTAGCTATGTGGTTCATCTCTCTCTCCCATGTGATCTTTATGTGAGCATGAGCTTTGTGATCTAGTTGAATATCATCTATGTGCTACTCTGGTGATGTTATTAAATTAGTATATTCCTCCTTCATGATGTAATGTGGACAGTGTGTGCATCATGTAGTACTTGGCATAGGTTATGATTGTGATCTCTTGTAGATTATGAAGTTAACTATTACTATGATAGTATTGATGTGATCTATTCCCCCTTTCATAGCTGATGTTGACAGTGTGCATGCTATGTTAGTACTCGGTATAATTGTGTTGGTCTATCATGCACTCTAAGGTTACTTAAATATGAACACCGAATGTTGTGGAGCTTGTTAACTCTGGCTTGAGGGAGCTCTTGTAGCCCTACACAATGAATGGTGTTTGTCATCCAACAAGAGAGTGTAGAGAAAGTAGTATTTGTTTATGCAGTTATGTGATCAATGTTGAGAGTGTCCACTAGTGAAAGTATGATCCCTAGGCCTTGTTTCCAAGCACTGAAACTCCATTTATTTACTGTTCTGTTGCATGTTTACTCGCTGCCATCTTTATTTCAGATTGCTATTACCACTCATATTTATCCATATTACTTGTATTTCACTATCTCTTCGCCGAACTAGTGCACCTATACATCCGACAAGTGTATTGGGTGTGTTGGGGACACAAGAGACTTCTTGTGTCGTGATTGCAGGGTTGCTTGAGAGGGATATCTTTGACCTCTTTCTCCCTGAGTTCGATAAACCTTGGGTGATTCACTTAAGGGAAACTTGCTGCTATTCTACAAACCTCTCCTCTTGGAGGCCCAACACTGTCTACAGGAAAAGAAGTGTGAGTAGACATCAAGCTATTTTCACGGCGCCGTTGCTGGGGAGGTAAGGTAAAAGGTATTCACATCCTCCGACTACTAAGCTATTTCCTAGCACCTGTTGCCGGTGTGTGAGTGCTCGAAGCTATTTCCTTTAGATCCTGCAATTGCATCTTTTTGTTTCTTGTTTACACTAGTTAGGCTTAATGGAAAACAACAAAAATATTAGAGATCTTTATAGTATCTATCTTGAGTTAGGACACGATGTGTTTGAAGAGAGAATTAAAAAACCCATGGAACTTTGTTTGCAAAATAGTTGTAGCAATGTTATTAGCATGAACTCTTTGAATACTATTATTGCTAATGCTATGGAAGAATTTAAGCTTGGGGAAGCTTGTGATATTTTTAGTCCCCCAAGTTTTGAGGAGAAAATTTTCTTTGATGATACTTTGCCTCCCATTTATGATGATTATAATGATAGTGGTATTTTGGTGCCACCTACTATGGAGGATAAAGTTTATTATGATTATACCATGCCTGCAATTTATGATAATTACAATGATGGTTGTGATAGTTTTACTCCCACTATTACTAATAAAATTGATTATGCTTATGTGGAGAGTAATGATACTTTTATGCATGTGAATAAGACTGCTTTATGTGATAGTTATATTGTTGAGTTTGTTCATAATGCCACTGAAAGTTATTATGAGAGAGGGAAACATAGCTATATGCATCTTAATAATATTAAGTTTCCCCTCTTTATGTTGAGAATCTTGAAGTTGCGCTTGTGCTGCCTTTCTATGCTTGTTGCTTTGTGCTTACATGACTTGTTTATTTACAAGATTCCTTTTCATAGGAAGTGGGTTAGGCTTAAATTTGTTTCATACTTGCTTTTGATGCTCTCTTTTGCTTCAACTCTTATTTCTTGCGAGTGCATCATTAAAATTACTTGAGCCCATCTTAATGGCTATAAAGAAAGCACTTCTTGGGAGATAACCAATGTTTTTATTTTGCTACTTGTTTTGTTGTGTCTTGGAAGTTGTTACTACTGTAGGAACCTCTCCTTATCTTTATTTTATTGCATTGTTGTGCCATGTAAAGTCTTTGATAGTAAGGTTGATACTAGATTTGGATTGCTGCGCAGAAACAGATTTCTTGCTGTCACGAATTTCAATAGGCCTCTCTGTAGGTAACTCAGAAAAATCTGCCATTTTACGTGTGTGATCTTCAGATATGTACGCAACTTTCATTCGATTTGAGCATTTTCATTTGAGCAAGTTAAGTGCCCCTGAAAAATTCGTCTTTACGGACTGTTCTGTTTTGACAGATTCTGCCTTTTATTTCACATTGCCTCTTTTGCTATGTTGAATGGATTTCTTTGTTCCATTAACTTTCAGTAGCTTTGTGCAATGTCCAGAAGTGTTATGAATGATTATGTCACCTCTGAATATATGAATTTTCAATTATGCACTAACCCTCTAATGAGTTTGTTTTGAGTTTGGTGCGGAGGAAGTTTTCAAGGGTCAAGAGAGGAGGATGATACAATATGATCAAGAAGGGTGAAAAGTCTAAGCTTGGGGATGCCCCCGTGGTTCATCCCTGCATATTTCAAGAAGACTCAAGCATCTAAGCTTGGGATGCCCAAGGCATCCCCTTCTTCATCGACAACTTATCAGGTCACCTCTAGTGAAACTATATTTTTATTCCGTCACATCTTATGTGCTTTAGTTGGAGCGTCTGTATGTTTTTATTTTCGTTTTGTTATTTTCATTCTCTGAATAAATTCATGCTCATGTGGGAGAGATACACGCTCCGCTTTTTCATTTGAACACATGTGTTCTTAGCTTTACCTTTAATGTTCATGGCGAAGGTTGAAACTGCTTCGTTCATTGTTATATGGTTGGAAACTGAAAATGCTGCATGTGGTAATTGGTATAATGTCTTGAATAATTTGATACTTGGCAATTGTTGTGCTCATATAGATCATGTTTAAGCTCTTGCATCATGTACTTTGCACCGATTAATGAAGAACTACATAGAGCTTGTTAAAATTTGGTTTGCATGATTGGTTTCTCTAGAGTCTAGATATTTTCTGATTAAGGTGTTTGAACAACAAGGAGACGATGTAAAGTCTTATAATACTTACAATATGTTCATATGTGAGCTTTGCTGCACCTTTTATACTTGAGTTTGCTTCAAACAACCTTGCTAGTCTAGCCTTGTATTGAGAGGGATTACTTCTCGTGCATCCAAATCCTTGAGCCAAAAACTATGCCATTTGTGTCCACCATACCTACCTACTACATGGTATTTCTCTGCCATTCCAAAGTACATTACTTGAGTGCTACCTTTAAAATTCTATTCTTTATCTTTGCAATATATAGCTCATGGGAAAATAGCCTTAAAAACTATTGTGGTGAAGAATATGTAGCTATGTATCTTATTTCTTATAAGTTGCTTGTTGAGCGGTAACCATGTTTCTGGGGACGCCATCAACTATTATAGCTTTGTTGAATATCATGTGAGTTGCTATGCATGTTCGTCTTGTCTGAAGTAAGGGTGATTTATCATGATCAAATGGTTTGAGTATGCATATTGCTAGAGAAGAACATTGGGCCGCTAACTAAAGCCATGAATCATGGTGGAAGTTTCAGTTTGGACATTTAATCCTCAATCTCTTATGAGAATATTATCTGTTGTTGAATGCTTATGCATTAAAGAGGAGTCCATTATCACGTTGTCTATGTTGTCCCGGTATGGATGTCTAAGTTGAGAATAATCAAAAAGCGAGAAATCCAATGCGAACTTTCTCCTTAGACCTTTGTACAGGCGGCATATAGGTACCCCTTTGTTACACTTGGTTGAAACATATGCTATGCAATGATAATCCATGTTAATCCAAGCTAATTAGGACAAGGTGCGAGCACTATTGGTATACTATGCATGAGGCTTGCAACTTATAGGATATCTTATACATAACACATATGATTTATTACTATTGTTGACAAAATTGTTTCTATTTTTTTAAAATGAAAATCTCTAGCACAAAAATAGTAATCCATGCTTCCCTCTGCGAAGGGCCTTTCTTTTACTTTATGTTGAGTCAGTTTACCTACTTCTTTCTATCTTAGAAGCAAACACTTGTGTCAACTGTGTGCATTGATTCTTACATGTTTACCTATTGCACTTGTTATATTGCTTTATGTTGACAACTATCCATGAGATATACATGTTACAAGTTGAAAGCAATCGCTGAAACTTATATCTTCCTTTGTGTTGCTTCAAAACTTTCTACTAAGAATTTATTGCTTTATGAGTAACTCTTATGCAAGTCTTATTGATGCTTGTCTTGAAAGTATTATTCATGAAAAGTCTTTGCTATATGATTCATTTGTTTACTCATTGTCTTCACCATTGCTTCGAATCGCTGCATTCATCTCATATGTTTTACAATAGTATTGATCAAGATTATGATAGCATGTCACTTCAGAAATTATCCTTGTTATCGTTTACCTACTCGAGGGCGAGTAGGAACTAAGCTTGGGGATGCTTGATACGTCTCAAACGTATCTATAATTTCTTATGTTCCATGCTACTTTTATGATGATACTCACATGTTTTATACACATTATATGTCATTATTATGCATTTTCCGGAATTGGACGAAATCAACGCCCACGATCTTATAACTCCACGAAGCTTCCAGAGCATCGAAGAAGGGCCAGAGAGGAGCCAGGGGTCCCCACACGCCAGGGCGGCGCGACCAAGGGGTGGGGCGTGCCCCCCTATTGTGTGGCCCCACCAGGCCCCCTCCGAGGCTGCCCTTCCGCCTACTTAAGGTCTCCGTCGCGAAAACCCTAAACGAATAAGCCACGATACGAGAAAAGTTCGAGAGCCGCCGCCATCGCGAAGCCAAGATTCGGGGGACAGAAGTATCTGTTCCGGCACGCTGCTGGGACGGGGAATTGCCCCCGGAAGGCATCTCCATCGACACCACCGCCATCTTCATCAACGCTGCTGTCTCCTATGATGAGGAGGGAGTAGTTCTCCCCCGAGGCTAAGGGCTGTACCGTAGCTATGTGGTTCATCTCTCTCCCATGTGATCTTTATGTGAGCATGAGCTTTGTGATCTAGTTGAATATCATCTATGTGCTACTCTGGTGATGTTATTAAAGTAGTATATTCCTCCTTCATGATGTAATGTGGACAGTGTGTGCATCATGTAGTACTTGGCATAGGTTATGATTGTGATCTCTTGTAGATTATGAAGTTAACTATTACTATGATAGTATTGATGTGATCTATTCCCCCTTTCATAGCTGATGTTGACAGTGTGCATGCTATGTTAGTACTCGGTATAATTGCGTTGGTCTATCATGCACTCTAAGATTACTTAAATATGAATACCGAATGTTGTGGAGCTTGTTAACTCCGGCTTGAGGGAGCTCTTGTAGCCCTACACAATGAATGGTGTTTTTTATCCAACAAGAGATTGTAGAGAAAGTAGTATTTGTTTATTCAGTTATGTGATCAATGTTGAGAGTGTCCACTAGTGAAAGTATGATCCCTAGGCCTTGTTTCCAAGCACTGAAACTCCGTTTATTTACTGTTCTGTTGCATGTTTACTCGCTGCCATCTTTATTTCAGATTGCTATTACCATTCATATTCATCCATATTACTTGTTTTCACTATCTCTTCGCCGAACTAGTGCACCTATACATCTGACAAGTGTATTGGGTGTGTTGGGGACACAAGAGACTTCTTGTATCGTGATTGCAGGGTTGCTTGAGAGGGATATCTTTGACCTCTTCCTCTCTGAGTTCGATAAACCTTGGGTGATTCACTTAAGGGAAATTTCTTTGTTGTTCTACAAATCTCTGCTCTTGGAGGCCCAACACTGTCTACAGGAAAAGAAGTGTGAGTAGACATCAGACGGGAGGAATCCCGTGTAGTTGACCGTTGGTTGGTGCTGGCAAGTGGGGCCGCTGTTGGTGCCCCGCAGTGGACACGTCTCCACTTATCCAGATCATCGTGGGACCCACAACTTGTTCACGTTAGCGCGCCAGACCCACAGCTTACCCAGGTGACTGTTGCAAAATGGGAGCCCGAGCCAGCCCCGCGTCCGTGCCCGTGCCATTGCTTCCCCTTTCTTTCCCTGCGCCTCACTGTTCTTCTTCTCTGCCAGCGGTAGCCCTTCTCCGGCAGGCGGGTGATGTCTAGTTTCTTTTCGACCTCCCGTTCTTCATGGCCGCAGTATGGACACGTGCCTTTGACAAGATGCCCTGGCTGCCCACGCCAGGAGCCTCTGAGGCGGTCGATCTGTAAGACGGACGACAACCGCAACCGTGGACGTGAGTTTCTTGCATGCGAGAGCTTGCCATATAGAGAGGGGGATAAGGTTAGATTTCACTCCAATTGCTCTGTTTTCTCTTGATTTTCTTGTTATTCTCTCAAATTTGGGATCTAGGGTTCACATTGTTGTTTTTCAAATCCTGAAGAAATGCAGGTATTTCAAGTGCATCGATGTGTATGTTCAGAGGCTTCAATTGCAGGAATCAATTGGCACTATTGGGGAGCGCAATTTGGGAGGGGGGACTTGTTGTAGAGAATGCGGCGGAGAGAGGAGCCGTTCCAATTATGCCTGGTAGAAGTGAAGGGAGAACTGAAGAAAATAAACAAGCAGTTAAGGCAGCTGATAGAGTTGAAGCAAGCTAATCTGATGGCTGGTTGTTTTTTTGTTGTATAATTGCGATCGGATTCTTATAATTGCTCATCAGACGCTAGAAGTTGTTACAAGGGATCCCTTGTTACAAATCCATTATTCAGTTACATGTACTTGTAGTTGTTTTCAAATTTGCTTGTTCTCCCGCTTGCACCCTATATATAGCCCGTTACCAGGGAGCAGAGCAACTCACACCAGCCAGACCAGCTTGCTACTCAATAGAGTGCTAGCTAACTCACTGAGCTTGATTACAGCCATGGACGAGCTGTTTCTACTTTCGGTGCTGCTGGCGGCGGCAGCAGTTGCGCTGCTGCAGGTGCTGAAGGTGGCTCTGAACCCAGTCAGCGAGAGGGCGCCACCAGGCCCATGGAAGCTGCCAGTGATCGGCAGCATGCACCACCTGGTGAATGTGCTGCCGCACCGGGCGCTGAAGGACCTCGCCGACGTGCACGGCCCGCTGATGATGCTGCAGATGGGGCAGACGCCGCTGGTTGTGGCGTCATCCAAGGAGACTGCACGGCTAGTTCTCAAGACACACGACACCAACTTCGCCACGCGGCCAAAGCTCCTCGCCGGTGAGATCGTCGGCTACGAGTGGTCCGACATCGTCTTCTCCCCCTCCGGCGACTACTGGCGCAAGCTCCGCCAGCTCTGCGTCGCCGAGATCCTCAGCCCCAAGCGAGTGCTTTCCTTCTGCCACATAAGGGAGGAAGAGGTATACCTACATAGGTCCTAATTAATTAACTGTACTTAGGCCGGAGTATTAACTAATTAACAGAATGTAGCAACAAAAACGCCAGATTCATATTGAACTGTCAACACAAGTATTACAAGTACCACAAAACGATCACGTGAACTAAACAAAACCAGTAAAGCAAACTGGCATGTGGTAGCAGTTGGCGAGTACGACTGCAATAATGGAGATGTACGTACAAGCAAGAGAATGAGTAGAGCTGTCGAGTACTTAGGACATGTAAAAAATGGGGTGACATAGCTTTTTTTACGGCTACGGGTGCTACATCGGAGTTTTTTTTAGAGCAATCATATATTTTATCTATCTATCTACTCCCTCCCTACTAAAATATATTGCGAATAAGAATTTGTAAAAATCAAACAATGTAAAGTTTGACCAAATGGGTAGGGAAAACATATCAAAATCCAGAATAATAAAATTCGCAAAAAAAAAAAATCCAGAATAATAAGTCAATACCACTAGATTCCTCGCGATGTATATTTCCATATGGTACATATATTTGGTACCATTGATTTAGATGTTTTTTCTCAAAAAACTTGTTCAAAGTCAACATTGTTTGACTTTTAAAAAATCATATATAGCTAGACTATGGAAATGAGAGAATATTATATGCTAAAAGCAATATAGGGATGCAAATAAAGCAACCCCCGTTTGTCTATATATGCTTAAATTATATATTATGTTGATCCTAATTTTAACGGCTGAGATTAAAAGTGACATGTAAGTACAGAAGGAAAATATAGACGTAGAAAGTAAAGATTGGAAGAAATCCGACCGGAACCTTGAAAAAAAGATAAAAAACAATCTGTGCAAAGACCGGAACCTTGCATATAAAAGAAACTGACCAGACTCCTAGATTTCAAACTTGTAAAGCAAGGGGCGGCCCTACGGTTTGAAGGAAAAAAATGCTAATTTTATTGTTAATTTATGTTCAAATAATAGTAGCGTATCAAGATAAAAGGCTTATTTCTTAATAAAAAAATGCAACACTTATATCTCTGAAGGAATCTAGCTGTGACCGTGTAAAAATAATGAAATCACTTACCCTGGCTAGAACTAGAACCGTGGTGATGTTGGTGGTTAATTGATCCTGGATAGACCGAATGGATATGGTAGGCTAAAAGGACTACCTCGCAGAAAAATAGAATAAAAGGACTCCTGCCCATCTTAGCACGTCATGGGCAAAGCATTTAAATTTCCTAATATTCAATTGATGCATTGGCATGAATGAAAAGCTGGTACAAGACATAAGTGATAGTCCGGTAAGAAGATTAGTTTCTTCGATTCCACCGATATATGTGTTCGTTCGATCATATATTGTGGGTGCAACGGACTAGGTTCAAGAAACAAATTCTCAAACATATGCTATTTACAATCTGTAGATGTTCTAGAAATTTCATGTTAGTATTTACACCTTGATATCACCATTTCATGTTTAATATTGAAATGGTCGGACGATGTGGTAGTAATTATTCTCCCACAAACTAAAGATGATTAAATTAAGCTTTCCGTGTTTCTTATTGACCATGAAATTTGTTGTCACTAGAATCATATTAATCCTAATGGCACATATAAATGTCCATATATTATTTACGAGACATTTTTACATATTTCATTCACAAATAAATATTTATAGAAGAAACTTTTCCTCTGAATTTATGATCCATATTTTATTTTCCACAAAGAGGGTAAGAGAAAATTCCATTTCTATAAGATAATTAATAAATATTACTTTCTCCAATTTGTAATAAAATGTTGTAGTTTTAGTTCAAATTTGACTAAAAATGAATGAAAACACGACACTTATTTTGGATCGGATGAAGTACACTTTTATATAAATTAAAGATGATGCTCTCATATTTGCAAGGGTCACTGTGCTAGTTAATAGAAAATCAAGAAGGTTAGCTTCCCCTAGCTACGGAATCATCACTTAGAAAATAAAAAAAGAGTATTTCCTCCATTGTATTATGTCTTTTTTTATCAACACAATTTTCTACTAAAATTAAATTAATTCTTTTAACTGCTAGAGATAATAAAAAATTGCGTTATAGCACTTATATTTATTTTCCTCTCTAGATGATGTGAGCTGCTAAAAAAGACGTGCGCTCTCTATTGTACATGCCCTTGCCCTTAGACATGTTTTAATCTTTGTGGATTACATCTAGATTTATGAACAGGGGTTAATTTAGTCGCTGGATCGCATGTGCCTGCAGGTGGGGACACGGGTGGAGCAGATTCGCGCGGCGGGGCTGTCAACACCAGTGAATCTAAGCGTGATGTTACACAGCATTACCAACAGCATTGTTGCACGGGCGACATTCGGGAAGAAGAGGAAGAACGCGGCGGAGTTCATGGCAGCCATCAAGTCCGGTGTGGGCTTGGCGAGCGGCTTCAACATCCCTGACCTCTTCCCGACATTGACCACCGTGCTAGCCACCATCACCGGCATGAAACGCAGCCTCCACGGCATCCACACGACAGTGGACACCATCCTAGAGGAGATCATCAATGAGAGGAACATCGCCCGCGCCGAGAAGATCAAGGCCGGCGCCACCGAGAACGTGGACGAGAACCTCACGGATGTGCTCATCGGCCTGCAGGGGAAAGGTGGCTTTGGTTTCCACCTCGACAACAGCAAGATCAAGGCCATCATCCTGGACATGTTCGCTGGCGGGACAGGGACATCAGCGTCGGCGATGGAGTGGGGGATGTCGGAGCTGATGCGGAACCCGGCGGTGATGGAGAAGCTGCAGGGGCAGATCCGTGAGGCGTTCAAGGGCAAGACCGTGGTGACGGAGACCAACTTGCAGGCAAGCGAGCTTCGGTACCTAAAGCTAGTGATCAAGGAGGCGTTGCGGCTGCACCCGCCGGCGCCGCTGCTGGTGCCCCGGGAGAGCATCGACATGTGCGAGCTGGAAGGGTACACGATCCCGGCCAAGTCGCGTGTGGTGATCAACGCGTGGGCCATCGGGCGGGACCCCAGGTATTGGGACGATGCCGAGGAGTTTCAGCCAGAGCGGTTCGAGGACGGCACCGTGGACTTCACCGGCAGTAACTACGAGTTCCTCCCGTTCGGCGCTGGCCGTAGGATGTGCCCCGGGTTCAACTACGGGCTGGCCAGCATGGAGCTCGCCCTCGTCACCCTGCTCTACCACTTCGACTGGTCACTGCCAGAGGGGGTCGCCGAGGTGGACATGGAGGAGGCGCCTGGCCTTGGCGTGCGCCGCCGCACGCCGCTGATGCTCCTCGCCACGCCCTTCGTCCCCGTCGTCGCGTAGACAAGGGTACGGTTTGTTTGCATGAGTGCATGCATGCCGGCTTCGTAACGACCTTCCTAGTGCGTGTCAATGGGTGTCCGTCTCCATATATCTTCAGTTTCTTGCGTCCTGCGGTTACAGTAGGGCCGGTCTCGTACGTGTGTGTTGCCCTGCGTACTGGCGCGTGTGTATGAATGAATACGTTTTATTGTATTGTTGTTATATGATGTACTTGTGTGACTGCAAATGTGTAAGCTGTCAATCTCTCTCTATCGAGTTCTACATGGTATCAGAGCGGCACGTTTCTTGACCTAGCCGCCGCACAAGGTTTCGCGCCGCGCTGCCCCACAAGCTTCCGCGCCGTGCTGCGCCCGTCGATCGGTTCATCGAATACCCTGATGTCTCTTTTTTCCGATATGTAGATTGGTTTTCTTTTTGTTCGCCGGTGGCTCGGCCGGCGTTTTTTTGTTTTGTTTTGCCGATCATATATCAGATTGACTCGCCAACCGCCATCATCTTCGCGCGCCTCTACTCCGACATCGGCATCGACGATTTACACCGCGCCCGCGCACCTCCCTCCGTCGTCGTCGCGTCTGCCTAGGCAGGCTGCCTCAGCCTCAATGGTAGGTTACCTCGGCCCTTGGCTGGCTGTTGCGCCTTCCTCGGTAGGCTGCCGCGGCCGCGTCCCTCGGATCGTCTTCGCCGCCACCGCCCGGGATATCATTGACAACGTCACCATCGTCTTCGATCTGCACGTCATCCATGCAATGGTGCGTAAAATGCCCCCGTCCCTTCGGGTCGTGACGTCCACTAGTAAGGAAAGGCCTACCAGTCGCGTGCCATTTTTGGCTACCTGTCGCTAGCCCTGGCCCGCGACTGGTACCTTACTAGTGGTAAGGCCCTACCAGCCGCGTGCTAACCCTGCACGCGACTAGTATGACAGGTACTAGTCGCGTGCGCGCTCGGCTCGCTACCAATAATTTATTAATCGTGTGCGCTTGTCTGGTCTGCTGCTAGTAAGTTATTTTGCATTTTTTTAAAGCTAGGACCTGTGCCCAGCTGTCCACGTGATTTTACATAAAACCACCCTAAAAACAAAAAAAAGCAATCGAGTCCTCCTTGTGGCGTTGACGAGAGGAGATGCCCAGTAGCAGGTGGTCGGAGCAGGCTTCAGCGGTGGCGTGAGTAAGGCGTTGGAGCAGGTTGTCGGTGGAAGCGGAGTAGGGCGGGCGTTGGAGCAGGTTGTCGGCAGAGGAGAGCGTCGGAGCAGGGCATCGAAGGTGGTCTCCATCGTCGGAGAGGAGGCGGTCACCGTCGTCGGAGAGGAGATGGTCATCTATGGGAGATGATGGAGAAGTGGAAGAGGCCAGGAGGGGATATGGTGGAGAAGTGGAAGAGATGAGGTCAGGATAAGGTGGAGAAGGGGAAGAGGAGGAGGGGATAAGGTGGAGAAGGAGAAGAGTAGGAAGGAATAAGGTGGAGAAGGGGTAGAGTATAAGGGAAAGTTTAAAATGAAAGAGAGGGTAGTTTTTTTTTGAAATTTGTCTCATCTGGAATTTTTTGCAACTTTTTCTAATGCATGAAAAAAACTCAGTTTTCCTTTTCGATTTTCTGGAATCCAAAAAATCTCTAAACGCCTAAAGGTCGTTGAAATTGGATGTAATTTTTTTGCGTAGATAAATTTTCATATATTAAAGATTTTTATCAGACGTCGTATGTGACCAGAAAAGCCGTTTTACCGAGACATAACCTCATTTTGCATAATATATGAAAATTCATGTATGTTAATTTTCCTTAAAACTAGATGACATAACATATGGCCATCTCAAAAGATTTTATTTTTTGAATTTTCTATCATTTACTATGATTTTTTGAAAATTGAAAAGGCGATATCGATGAGGGGGGAGGGGTTGTTTGGGCACGCTACTACTAAGTTGATAGTAGCACCGTGCCCAAAATGTGGCACTCGGCTAGTATTTTAGCTGATTCACGCCCGTCAGCCAAATATAGTGGAAGCGGGCAGGTAAAGGCACATGCGACAGGTATGGAGATAACAGCCGCGTGCCACCGTGGACGCGCGCTACGGGTACTTTCTGGACCTGAGTACTTCGTCCTGTTCTTCGTCGCCTACTTCGAGTACCGGGCGTCGCGCCTCCACAGGTAACCTGCATGACCACTTCTGGTCGATGCAGACCTAGCTGACTACCTCTACAGTCTAGGCGCCCAACATGTCCACTCCACGCCACTGCTGGTTTTTCGTCACCTTCTATTTCTATATACACCACGACCTCGTCGCTAGTGTCATCGTCTCGTCCCTGACTACTTTCTCTACTCCGACAACCGCGGATTGCATCGGCATCTCACCCTCTTCGTCCCTATGCGACTCGCCATCATTCTGGAGGCCTCCTCTGTCGGTCCCCCTGACACTGGTGCATGATCCATGATGGTCCCTACCCTCGCATGCCCAGTATTGGCAACACCGGTTTGTGCCTTCATCCCCGACATGTTCCGGGACTGGCAAGCCCGGATCGGTGCCTTGTCTTGATCGACTTCTTCTTTGCATACTCGGTTCTAGCAAAACCGAGTATGCCTTCGTCCCCGACGTGCACCTAGTTCTGGCAAAACTAGGGTAGCACCTCATCCTCGACGGCTCCGACTGCATCTACTTTGGCATCAACACCCCTCTTCGACGATTGCCTCGACGCGTCTCCGTCACTGATCTACATGCGCCTTATGCGCTCGCGGCTTCATGTGCGGCTAATTCGACATCGGCACCCGACCACGACATCCCCTTGAGCGGCTAACCCGGCCAAGGTTGCAGCACCACGCTGTCGGCTACCTCGACATCGACACAAAGGTCTATCACCTCGCATTAGCACCTCGACTTCCTCTACAATCCAAGAATCTACAACGCGACATCGTCCAAGACGCTCCTGATACGACTACGGGGGGAGTGTCAGGCCGTTGGTTTCTACCTTCGGTTTCTCTCCGGTCTAGATTTCCCGGTCAGTGAAAGTACAATGTAATCCCGGTGAAAGGATCGTATGCCGCACCTAGAGGGGGGGGTGAATAGGTGCTAACCAATTTTTAGTTCTTTTTCAATTTAGGCTTGATACAAAGGTAAATTCTCTAGATATGCAACTAAGTGAATTTACCTATATGACAAGATAAGCAACTAAGCAAGATATAGCTATGCAATATAAGAGATAGAATCGGATAGAGGTAACCGAGAGTGGAGCACGCGATGACACGGAGATGATTCCCGTAGTTCCCTTCCTTTGCAAGAAGCTACGTCTACGTTTGGAGGAGTGTGGTTGCTACGAAAGCCAAACGAACAGCCACGAAGGCTTCACTCAGATCTCCTGTGAGCAACGCCACAAAGGCCTAGCCCACTTCCACTAAGGGATTTCCTCGAGGCGGAAATCGGACCTTTACAAGGTTCTTGGGGCACACATCCACAACTCAATTGGAGGCTCCCAAATCTGTAACAATACAACAATCAACAACAACACATCAACACAAATCAACTAGGGAACCAAATAGGAACACTAGCATGAGATCCCTCAAACAAATGAGGGGGAAATGTAAAACGCTTCGGTGAGGATGTAGATCGGTGGCTTCTCCATTGAATCTCCAAAGATCAAGAACTTTGGTTGGGGGAGGAAGGAGATCTTGCAAATCTTGTGTTCTTGAGGTGGCTCTAATGGTGGTGAAGCTTGGCAGATTTTTCTTGCAATGATTGAGCAACTTGTCCCGTTGGAGAAGAGAGCTATTTATATGATTGGAGCTCTCAGATCTGACCGTTGTGGCGAAATCCACTAACACCGGAAGTTCCGGTCAGGGTGGCCGGAAGTTCCGGCTGGCACCGGAAGTACCGGCCAGAAGAGCCGGAACTTC
This sequence comes from Lolium rigidum, assembly GCF_022539505.1. Taxonomy (NCBI): domain Eukaryota; kingdom Viridiplantae; phylum Streptophyta; class Magnoliopsida; order Poales; family Poaceae; genus Lolium; species Lolium rigidum. The sequence goes on along the minus strand of NC_061510.1, from coordinate 315,908,805 downwards.
CGCCAGGAAGATTCTTCGTCAGATGACCTGGTCAACAAAAGATTGGGCGGAACTAGGGCGGAACTTCCGGTGACCGGAAGTTCCGGCCAAGTTCCGGAATTGCGCGTAAACCTTACTGGACTATACTGAGCCACAATTCCAGATTTCCAGAACTTGCCCGGAAGTTGGGCGGAAGTTCCGCTGACTGGAACTTCCGGCCACTCTCTTCGGAACTTCCGGCCAGGGAACAAAAACAGCCATCAACACTGCGCTGACAGGGCCTCTGCAGAACATACCAGGGCGGAACTTCCGCCTGCTGGGGCCGGAACTTCCGCCAGAAGTAAAAACCCTTCAGAACATCAGAACAGGCAGACCATCTCGCTGAACAAAAATATATTCCGAACACTTGTACCTGTCTACATCAACACACATAAATATATACCTAGTGTTGACATCAAACACACAAAACCCAAAAGGGCGGGAAATGTTCTTTCAATCTCCCCCTTTTTGGTGTTTGATGACAACACAAGTATTTGCAAGGAATGAGGCATGTAAACCAACAATGTGCAAGATGTAGAGGAGCTCCCTCTAGATATGAGCAATGGTACATAAGAAGCTCCCCCTATATCTTGCACCTATCTTCCATGGGTTAGCATTAGCAATAAGATCATGCACAATACAATATAGTGATAGGCATATGGATAATAAGATCATGCACACAAAGATAACCATGGAAGACTCACAAACGGAGTTTACCATACACATAGATAGAGTTTACAAGCCAAATAAACTAGGACATAGTTCGACACCACAAGATAAATAGAATCACAAGCGATAAAAATCAAAGCCAACACGAGCTTGTGACTCCCCCATGCAAATACCCAACGGAGAGCAACCTAATAAGGTTCTCGCTCTCCCCCTTTGGCACCAAGGCACCAAAAAGGGAAAGGAGAAACTACACGTCCCAAGGGTCGGCATTAGCCCAGCCGGGAGGGAGGTTCGATGTAGCGCCGGGGTAGGGAGGAGTGTGCGGAGGAGACTCGATCTCAAGTCCATCCGGAGGGAGAGGCATGCCATGCTGAGAGACCCATTCCGCCTCCGGAGTGATGTTCTCCTCGGATCCGGGAGGAGACACGTCCACCGCAAGAGCCCTCATGATGCTCTTCTGACGAACCCGAGATTTCTTGGCTTCTGCATGCTGCTGATACTGACGGTGGTTGACTGCAGAGGTGAGGCAAAAGATCTGTCTCAAGCGGCGAGCAAGCTTAGAAGCCCAGCTTGGTGGCTTCTCATCCATGGGTGTAACATCTTCTATCGGAGAGTTGTGGCGCTTGGTCCTCAAAACCTTCACTTCATGGGATGTGATACTGAGGGGAATGGAGTGAATGAGGGTGCTCTCATAAGTATCAACCCAAGTGTCCTCAATGAGCTTCATAATGTATGAAGCGAACGCGGGAAGCTTCTTCTCCATCACACATGACCACATCTCATGATAGATGTAGTCCATCACATCAAGCCTCTCACCGGTGCCCCTCTTAGCAAAAGAGTTTGCCATTAGATCCACTTCATAGAGATGTAGCTCATCAAGGTTGCCACCCTTTGGTCCAATGGTTTCCCGGTAGACTCTAAGCATAATGTCCCAAGTAGGGAGAAGATCCGCACTCTTGCCCGGAATACCCCAACCTTTGATGTAGAGGGGCTCCAAGACTTCCCTTGTTTGAGCAAAGGAGCTATCATGGCACCTCCAACCATTTGCATCTATGCCCGGGTAGCGAGGGTATCCAAGGGCACTTCCAAACTTAGCCAAGTTAGACTCAAGTAGCCTTTCATGAGACATCCACCGGAATGTTTTAGCTTCATCCGAATCAAAGTGTACGGTGGCATAGAATTGTTGGATCAATCCGACATCATAATCCTTGTTGAGCTCCATAATGGGATAGAGCCCAAACTCACCACACATAGCATAGGCTTCTTGAAAGTATGTGGAAGCGGCCATCTTCCCGGTGTCAATGGCATGTTGAGGGGCTACCCCTTCTTGAATGGCACATACACTTCATAGAAAATCTCCTCTTGAGTCTTGTTGTGGAACCTCTTATCCGTAACCCTATTGTTCCGAGGGGTAAGGTAAGGGTTCACGTCACGGAGCTCCTTGTACTCAAGATATTGCATGTTCTTCACGGATACATGGATGTTCTTTCCTCTCACTGCGGGTGTCTTTTGCCTTTGGCCAGATTGCTGACGAGCGGTGAGCTTAGATGGTCGAGTTTGCTCAAATTCTTCCTCAATCTCATCCACATGACCTTTGCCTCTCTTCTTGGATGAACCTGGGATGGAATCAACAAGATAGGAATGATAAATGAGTGCACACTAGCAAGGAGGCCAAAACCAGAGCCAGCACAGGATATTGAGTAACAGCAGAAAAATTCGCCAGGCCGGAAGTTCCGGTGAGAACCGGCGGAAGTTCCGCCCCGGGGCGGAAGTTCCGGCGTGTGGAGCCGGAACTTCCGGCTGTTCGAATACAGCGGCAGTTTCTCACCAGATCTGAGGCAATGGCTCGATGATCCGCATCACAACAACATCCTAAGCAAGTTCTAGTAAAGGAAAGGCATCTAGAGGAGTTCTACCATAGCTTTGCCCAGAGTATGCCCTATAGTTCATCTAGTGAGGTCTACCCACACATAGAGAGGGAGAGGGCACAAACCGGGGGGAGCCATGGAGGAGGATGATACGTCTCCGACGTATCGATAATTTCTTATGTTCTATGCCATATTATTGATGATACCTACATGTTTTATGCACACTTTATGTCATATTCGTGCATTTTCTGGAACTAACCTATTAACAAGATGCCGAAGTGCCGGTTCTCGTTTTCTCGCTGTTTTTGGTTTCAGAAATCCTAGTAACGAAATATTCTCGGAATCGGACGAAATCAAGACCCAGGTTCCTATTTTCACCGGAAGCATCCGGAACACCCGGGAAGGACCGGAGGGGGCACCGGGCCCCCGGACCATAGGCCGGCGCGGCCCAGGCCCGGCCGCGCCGCCATATGGTGTGGCCACCCCTTCGACCCTCCTGCGCCGCCTCTTCGCCTATATAAAGCCTCCGTCGAGAAAACCCTGATACGAAAAACCACGATACGGAAAACCTTCCAGAGCCGCCGCCATCGCGAAGCCAAGATCTGGGGGACGGGAGTCTCTCGTTCCGGCACCCCGCCGGAGCGGGGAAGTGCCCCGGAAGGCTTCTCCATCGACACCGCTGCCATCTCCACCGCCATCTTCATCACCGCTGCTGCTCCCATGAGGAGGGAGTAGTTCTCCATCGAGGCTCGGGGCTGTACCGGTAGCTATGTGGTTCATCTCTCTCCTATGTGCTTCAATACAATAATCTCATGAGCTGCCTTACATGATTGAGATTCATATGATGATGCTTGTAATCTAGATGTCATTATGCTAGTCAAGTGAGTTTTACTTATGTGATCTCCGGAGACTCCTTGTCCCACGTGTGTAAAGGTGACAAGTGTGTGCACCGTGTGGGTCTCTTAGGCTATATTTCACAGAATACTTATTCACTGTTGAATGGCATAGTGAGGTGCTTATTTATATCTCTTTATGATTGCAATGTGTTTGTATCACAATTTATCTATGTGCTACTCTAGCAATGTTATTAAAGTAGTTTTATTCCATTATGCTATGATCATGATCTCTTGTAGATTGCGAAGTTAACTATTGCTATGATAATATTGATGTGATCTATTCCTCCTACATATGCATGAAGGTGACAGTGTGCATGCTATGCTAGTACTTGGTTTAGTCTTTTGATCTATCTTACACTAAAGGTTACTAAAATATGAGCATTATTGTGGAGCTTGTTAACTCCGGCATTGAGGGTTCGTGTAATCCTACGCAATGTGTTCATCATCCAACAAGAGTGTAGAGTATGCATTTATCTATTCTGTTATGTGATCAATGTTGAGAGTGTCCACTAGTGAAAGTCTAATCCCTAGGCCTTGTTCCTAAATACTGCTATCGCTGCTTGTTTACTGTTTTACTGCGTTACTACTCCTGCATTACTACTGCTTGTTTACTGTCCTGGGCAAAGCACTTTCTCGGTGCCGTTGCTACTACTTATTCATACCACCTGTATTTCACTATCTCTTCGCCGAACTAGTGCACATATTAGGTGTGTTGGGGACACAAGAGACTTCTTGCTTTGTGGTTGCGGGGTTGCATGAGAGGGATATCTTTGACCTCTTCCTCCCCGAGATCGATAAACCTTGGGTGATCCACTTAAGGGAAACTTGCTGCTGTTCTACAAACCTCTGCTCTTGGAGGCCCAACACTGTCTACAAGAATAGAAGCTCCCGTAGACATCAAGCACTTTTCCGGCGCCGTTGTCGGGGAGGAAAGGTAAAAAGGCACTCATACTCCGGTCCCGTGTAACAGTACTTTTCTCGGTGCCATTGTATTTGTGCTCGAAGCTATTTCCTTTAGATCCTCGCAATTGCATCTTTTTGTTTCTTGTTTACACTAGTTTGGCATAATGGACAACAATGAGCTTCTTATTCTATTTCCTGATTTAAAACATGGATTGTTTGATGCGAAAATTAAAAAACCTATGAAATCTTATTTGCATGCTTTGGTAGTAATATTAGTACGAACGCTTTGAACACCATTGTTGATAATGATATAGAAAGTTCTAAGCTTGGGGAAGTCTGGTTTTCATGATCTTTTTAGTCCCCCAAGCATTGAGGAGAAAATTTTCTTTGATGATACTTTGCCTCCTATTTATGATGATTATAATAGTGGTCTTTTGGTACAACCTACTATGGAGAGTAAATTTTATTGTGATTATACTATGCCTCCTACACTTGATGAGAATAATAATGATAGCTACTTTGTTGAATTTGCTCCCACTACAACTAATAAAATTGATTATGCTTATGTTGGGAGTAGTAATAATTTTATGCATGAGACTCATGATAAGAATGCTTTATGTGATAGTTATATTGTTGAGTTTGCTCATGTTTCTACTGAAAGTTATTATGAGAGAGGAAAATATGGTTGTAGAAATTTTCATGTTACTAAAATGCCTCTCTATGTGCTGAAATTTTTGAAGCTATACTTGTTTTATCTTCCTATGCTTGTTACTTTACTCTTCATGAACTTGTTTATTTACAAGATTCCTATGCATAGGAAGCATGTTAGACTTAAATGTGTTTTGAATTTGCCTCTTGATGCTCTCTTTTGCTTCACATACTATCTTTTGCGAGTGCATCATTAAAACTGCTGAGCCCATCTTAATGGCTATAAAGAAAGAACTTCTTGGGAGATAACCCATGTGTTATTTTGCTACAGTAATTTGTTTTATATTTGTGTCTTGGGAGTTGTTTACTACTGTAGCAACCTCTCCTTATCTTAGTTTTGTGTTTTGTTGTGCCAAGTAAAGTCTTTGATAGTAAAGTCAATACTAGATTTGGATTACTGCGCAGTTCAGATTTCTTTGCTGTCACGAATCTGGGTCTAATTCTCTGTAGGTAACTCAGAAAATTATGCCAATTTACGTGAGTGATCCACAGATATGTACGCAACTTTCATTCAATTTGGGCATTTTCATTTGAGCAAGTCTGGTGCCTTTTTAAAATTCTTCTTTACGGACTGTTCTGTTTTGACAGATTCTGCCTTTTATTTCGCATTGCTTCTTTCGCTGTGTTGGGTGGATTTCTTTGTTCCATTACCTTGCAGTAGCTTTGAGCAATGTCCAGAAGTGTTAAGAATGATTGTGTCACCTCTGAACATGTGAGTTTTTGATTATGCACTAACCCTCTAATGAGTTTGTTTCGAGTTTGGTGTGGAGGAAGTTTTCAAGGGTCAAGAGAGGAGGATGATATACTATGATCAAGGAGAGTGAAAGCTCTAAGCTTGGGGATGCCCCGGTGGTTCACCCCTGCATATTCTAAGAAGACTCAAGCGTCTAAGCTTGGGGATGCCCAAGGCATCCCCTTCTTCATCGACAAATTATCAGGTTCCTTCTCTTGAAACTATATTTTTATTCGGTCACATCTTATGTACTTTACTTGGAGCGTCTGTGTGTTTTTGTTTTTTGTTTTGTTTGAATAAAATGGATCCTAGCATTCACTTTGTGGGAGAGAGACACGCTCCGCTGTAGCATATGGACAAGTATGTCCTTAGGCTCTACTCATAGTATTCATGGCGAAGTTTCTTCTTCGTTAAATTGTTATATGGTTGGAATTGGAAAATGCTACATGTAGTAATTCTAAAATGTCTTGGATAATTTGATACTTGGCAATTGTTGTGCTCATGTTTAAGCTCTTGCATCATATACTTTGCACCTATTAATGAAGAAATACATAGAGCTTGCTAAAATTTGGTTTGCATAATTGGTTTCTCTAGAGTCTAGATAATATCTAGTATTGAGTTTTGAACAACAAGGAAGACGGTATGGAGTCTTATAATGTTTACAATATGTCTTTTATGTGAGTTTTGCTGTACTGTTCATCCTTGTGTTTGTTTCAAATAACCTTGCTAGCCTAAACCTTGTATCGAGAGGGAATACTTCTCATGCATCCAAAATACTTGAGCCAACCACTATGCCATTTGTGTCCACCATACCTACCTACTACATGGTATTTATCCGCCATTCCAAAGTAAATTGCTTGAGTGCTACCTTTAAAATTCCATCATTCACCTTTGCAATATATAGCTCATGGGACAAATAGCTTAAAAACTATTGTGGTATTGAATATGTACTTATGCACTTTATCTCTTATTAAGTTGCTTGTTGTGCGATAACCATGCTTCGGGGACGCCATCAACTATTCTTTGTTGAATATCATGTGAGTTGCTATGCATGTCCGTCTTGTCCGAAGTAAGAGAGATCTACCACCTTCATGGTTGGAGCATGCATATTGTTAGAGAAGAACTTTGGGCCGCTAACTAAAGCCATGATTCATGGTGGAAGTTTCAGTTTTGGACGCATATCCTCAATCTCATATGAGAATAATAATTGTTGCCACATGCTTATGCATTAAAGAGGAGTCCATTATCTGTTGTCCATGTTGTCCCGGTATGGATGTCTAAGTTGAGAATAATCAAAAGCGAGAAATCCAAAATGCGAGCTTTCTCCTTAGACCTTTGTACAGGCGGCATGGAGGTACCCCATTGTGACACTTGGTTAAAACATGCGCATTGCAAAGATCCGGTAGTCCAAGTTAATTAGGACAAGGTGTGGGCACTATTAGTATACTATGCATGAGGCTTGCAACTTGTAAGATATAATGTACATAACTCATATGCTTTATTACTACCGTAGACAAAATTGTTTCATGTTTTCAAAATAAAAGCTCTAGCACAAATATAGCAATCAATGCTTTCCTCTTTGAAGGACCATTCTCTTTACTTTTATGTTGAGTCAGTTCACCTATCTCTCTCCACCTCAAGAAGCAAACACTTGTGTGAACTGTACATTGATTCCTACATACTTGCATATTGTACTTGTTATATTACTCTATGTTGACAATTATCCATGAGATATACATGTTACAAGTTGAAAGCAACCGCTGAAACTTAATCTTCCTTTGTGTTGTTTCAATGCCTTTACTTTGATTTATTGCTTTATGAGTTAACTCTTATGCAAGACTTATTAATACTTGTCTTGAAGTACTATTCATGAAAAGTCTTTGCTATATGATTCACTTGTTTACTCATGTCATTACCATTGTTTTGATCGCTGCATCCACTACATATGTTTACAAATAGTATGATCAAGGTTATGATGGCATATCACTTCAGAAATTATCTTTGTTATCGTTTTACCTGCTCGGGACGAGCGGAACTAAGCTTGGGGATGCTTGATACGTCTCCGACGTATCGATAATTTCTTATGTTCTATGCCATATTATTGATGATACCTACATGTTTTATGCACACTTTATGTCATATTCGTGCATTTTCCGGAACTAACCTATTAACAAGATGCCGAAGTGCCGGTTCTCGTTTTCTAGCTGTTTTTGGTTTCGTAAATCGTAGTAACGAAATATTCTCGGAATCGGACGAAATCAAGACCCAGGTTCCTATTTTCACCGGAAGCATCCAGAACACCCGGGAAGGACCAGAGGGGGGCCACTGGGCCCCCAGACCATAGGCCGGCGCGGCCCAGGCCCTGGCCGCGCCGCCATATGGTGTGGCCACCCCTTCGACCCTCCTGCGCCGCCTCTTCGCCTATATAAAGCCTCCGTCGAGAAAACCCTGATACGAAAAACCACGATACGGAAAACCTTCCAGAGCCGCCGCCATCGCGAAGCCAAGATCTGGGGGACAGGAGTCTCCGTTCCGGCACCCTGCCGGAGCGGGGAAGTGCCCCGGAAGGCTTCTCCATCTCCACCGCTGCCATCTCCACCGCCATCTTCATCACCGCTGCTGCTCCCATGAGGAGGGAGTAGTTCTCCATCGAGGCTCGGGGATGTACCGGTAGCTATGTGGTTCATCTCTCTCCTATGTGCTTCAATACAATAATCTCATGAGCTGCCTTACATTATTGAGATTCATATGATGATGCTTGTAATCTAGATGTCATTATGCTAGTCAAGTGAGTTTTACTTATGTGATCTCCGGAGACTCCTTGTCCCACGTGTGTAAAGGTGACAGGTGTGTGCACCGTGTGGGTCTCTTAGGCTATATTTCACGGAATACTTATTCACTGTTGAATGGCATAGTGAGGTGCTTATTTATATCTCTTTATGATTGCAATGTGTTTGTATCACAATTTATCTATGTGCTACTCTAGCAATGTTATTAAAGTAGTTTTATTCCTCCTGCACGTGTGCAAAGGTGACAGTGTGTGCACCGTGTTAGTACTTGGTTTATGCTATGATCATGATCTCTTGTAGATTGCGAAGTTAACTATTGCTATGATAATATTGATGTGATCTATTCCTCCTACATATGCATGAAGGTGACAGTGTGCATGCTATGCTAGTACTTGGTTTAGTCTTTTGATCTATCTTACACTAAAGGTTACTAAAATATGAGCATTATTGTGGAGCTTGTTAACTTCGGCATGAGGGTTCGTGTAATCCTACGCAATGTGTTCATCATCCAACAAGAGTGTAGAGTATGCATTTATCTGTTCTGTTATGTGATCAATGTTGAGAGTGTCCACTAGTGAAAGTCTAATCCCTAGGCCTTGTTCCTAAATACGCTATCGCTGCTTCGTTTACTCGTTTCTATCGCGTTACTACTGCTTGCATTACTACTGCTGGTTTACTCGTCCTGGGCAAAGCACTTTTCTCGAGTGCCGTTGCTACTACTTATTCATACCACCCGTATTTCACTATCTCTTCGCCGAACTAGTGCACCTATTAGGTGTGTTGGGGACACAAGAGACTTCTTGCTTTGTGGTTGCGAGGGTTGCATGAGAGGGATATCTTTGACCTCTTCCTCCCTGAGATCGATAAACCTTGGGTGATCCACTTAAGGGAAACTTGCTGCTGTTCTACAAACCTCTGCTCTTGGAGGCCCAACACTGTCTACAAGAATAGAAGCTCCCGTAGACATCAGAGGAGAGGGAGTGGATGCCAATCCACGGAGCGGATCCGGCGGAGGTCGCCGGAGGAGGGAGATCCGGCCGGAGAGAGGAGCAGCCACCACAGGGAGAGAGAGAACAAGAATAGATCTTGGGTGGGGGAAAGTGAGGAGGCAGGAACTGCCTCCCCGTTCCCGACCAGGTATGTAGTGGTTTCGTAAGGGCGGAAGTTCCGCTCGTTGGAGCCGGAACTTCCGGTCCCCCAGAAACTAATCCAACTGATCAGCAACAGCGGCAGGAGCTGGCAGACAATTCCAGCCGGAAGTACCGGTCAGAACGACCGGAACTTCCGGTGAAACGGATTTAGCTGTGCCAGGAGCAGTTTTTGACAGGAAGATGGTGCACTCGGAGCGGGAAAGAGGATATGGCTTAGATGAGATAGGCTTAGGATAGATGCGCCAAACTGTGAGATGGTACATGATCACTCATTTTTTCAAATAATGCAAATGAAGGCCAAAAGTGAGTGATTTCCCATAAACAAGGAGATGTCAATAAAACTCAATGAAGATCCAAATAACTCTAACTCTTCACAAAGAAGAGTGTGGTGGCCTAGGCCACCATATATGAGTGTTATGGTATGTCACCGCGAAGATATATCTTGGGTCCAAACCAATACTCATCATTGAAGCTTACATATCAACATATGATATAAAGAGAATGATTTCTTAATGTTGGCATTATGGGGGGAGGGATAGCTCAATAATTTAAACCGCACTCCCCCTATTTCCATGCCCACATCTAAACCAAATAAAGTTTTGAGACAAAGGTGTGTTTGCAAGATGGTCAAGCTATACTCCTTGAATCAATGATATTTAGCTCATTCCTCAAATAAGAGAACCTTGCTTCATCAAGACGCTTCATGAATATATCGGCAAGTTGATCTTTGGTAGGAACATATATAAGCTCAATATCACCACGGGCAACATGATCCCTAATGAAATGATTCCGGATCTCAATGTGCTTCGTTCTTGAATGTTGCACCGGATTATAGGCAATCTTGATGGCACTTTCATTGTCACATAATAGAGGCACTTTGTCACAAATGACACCGTATTCCTTTAAAGTTTGCCTCATCCATAACAATTGAGTGCATCCACTTGCGGCGGCAACATATTCGGCTTCGGCGGTGGAGAGAGATATACAATTTTTGCTTCTTAGAAGACCAACACACCAAGGACCTACCAAGGAATTGGCAAGCCCCGAAAGTTGATTTCCTATCATCCTTGTCACCCGCCCAATCCGCATCGGTATAACCATTGAGAATAAAACTTGAGCCTTTGGGGTACCAAATACCATATCTTGGGGTATCAACCAAATATCGAAAGATTCTTTTGAGAGCCATCATGTGGCTCTCCTTAGGAGAAGCTTGATACCTTGCACACACACCAACACTCAACACTATGTCCGGTCTAGATGCACAAAGGTAAAGCAAGGATCCAATCATGGAGCGATATACCTTTTGATACACCTCTTTACCATTGGGATCTAGTGCAAGATGACATTTGGTGACCATAGGAGTGGCCACACCCTTCATCTCGGTCATCTTGAACCTCTTGAGCATGTCTTGGAGATATTTTGCTTGATTGATGAAGGTTCCTTCCCTCAATTGCTTGATCTCAAAACCAAGGAAGAACTTCATCTCTCCCATCATAGACATCTCAAACCTATCGGTCATAAGCTTTGAGAATTCATCATTGAAAGCTTTGTTAGTCGAGCCAAATATAATATCATCAACATATAATTGGCAAACGAAAAGCTCCCCATTGACCCTCTTAGTAAAAAGAGTGGGGTCGATTAGCCCAACATCAAACCCACGGTCTACCAACAATTCCTTAAGGTGCTCGTACCAAGCTCTAGGAGCTTGTTTGAGACCATAAAGTGCTTTATCAAGCTTGTAGACATGGTTAGGAAAGTTGAGATCCTCGAACCCCGGGGGTTGCTTAACATAAACCTCTTCATGCAAAGGACCATTAAGAAAAGCACTTTTCACATCCATTTGTTGTAGCTTAAAGTTATGATGCGATGCATAAGCAAGAAGGATACGGATGGACTCAAGGCGAGCCACGGGAGCATAAGTTTCCCCAAAGTCAATTCCCTCAACTTGAGAAAACCCTTGAGCCACCAATCTTGCCTTGTTCCTCACAACATTTCCAAATTCATTTTGCTTGTTCTTGAAAATCCATTTAGTGCCTATAACATTGCGGCACTCCTTTGGCTTCTTTACTAAGGTCCACACTTTGTTGCGCTTGAAGTTGTTGAGTTCTTCATGCATAGCTTCCAACCAATCCGAATCTTCAAGGGCTTCAAATACTTTCTTGGGTTCCACTAAGGAGATATAAGCATGATGATGGCTAAAGTTCGCCAATTGCCTTCTTGTGAAAACCTTTGCCCTTACATCACCAAGAACCTTGTCATGAGTGTGTCCACGAAGTTCAAGGTTCGTATCTCTTCTTGCTAGACGACGGGCCTCGATCTCCTCCTTGGTTCTTCTTGGCCTTGGAGGTGTCACTTGATCAACTTGATCTTTTGGGTCCCCGTCTTGACCATCAACTTGAGCTTCCTCAATTACTTGGGGTTGCTCATCCTCATGTGCTTGATCTTGAACAATATTCGGAGAAGGGCAAGAGTTGATTGGATCCTCATTGGAGCCATTATGAATGCTTGGTTGATCTTGACCTTGATCTTGTCCTTGATCTTGCACACAAGAGGGAGGGTCTTGTTCTTGTTCTTGGGTTGGTGCATCATTTGCTTCACTAGGTAGGGTTTGATGATGTTGAGAAGATGAGGGCTCCACCGTGGTAGAGCATAGTTCTTCCCGAGACGCCACATCGTGTCCCTCAATGGGGCGGAAAAATCCCACACCCATTCTTACTATGGCATCTTGAGGTATTTCATCACCTGCACAAACATCAACTTGCCCCACTTGGGAGCCATCATTTTCTTCGAACTTCACACTACAAGATTCAATGATAATCCCGGAGGATACATCAAAGATTCTATAAGTGTGAGATTCGGCACCGTAACCAACAAATATACCCTCCAAAGCTTTAGGAGTAAATTTAGACAAACGAACTCCTTTGATTTTGTAGAAACACTTACACCCGAACACCTTGAAGTATGAGATGTTAGGCTTGTTCCCGGTGAGTATTTCATATGGAGTCTTGTTCAAGACCTTGCGGAGATAGAGCCGGTTAGAGGAGTGGCAAGCGGTGGAGATGGCTTCCGCCCAAAAGTTATAGCGGGATTTATACTCCGCCATCATAGATCTTGCCATATCCATAAGAGTCCGGTTCTTCCTCTCCGCAACACCATTTTGTTGAGGGGTGTAAGTAGCGGAATATTGATGTCGAATCCCCTCATCACTAAGAAAATCATTGAGTGTATAGTTCTTGAACTCGGAGCCGTTGTCACTTCTTATTGCCATAATGAGGAGGTTGTGTTGGCGTTGCACCTCGGTAGCAAAGTCAATGAATATTTGTTGAGTCTCATCTTTCGTCTTGAGAAAGTAGACCCAAGTGTATCTTGAGTAGTCATCAACAATCACCAAGCAATGTTTCTTCGCACCAAGACTTGCATGAGTAACGGGACCAAAGAGATCCACATGAAGGAGCTCCAAGATTCTCTTGGAAGAGATAATAGTCTTGCTTGGATGCGGAGAGTCATGCATTTTGCCTTCAACACAACCCCTACAAACACGATCTTTGGCAAAAGACACATTTTCCATTAGTCCCACAATATGGTTCCCCTTGTGAAGACTTTGCAAAGTTCTCATGTTGACATGGGCTAGGCGGCGATGCCACAACCAACCCACGTCCGCATTTCCGAATAGGCACATCGCACTTGTCGTGGTGGTCCCCGAAAAGTCCACCACATACAAGTTGTGTTCGCGATACCCAACGAAAGCGACTTTTAGAGTCTTGCTCCACAAGAGGACCACAATATCATTATCAATAAAGACGGCGAAACCCATCTTGCCAAGGGCGGAAACGGAAAGCAAATTGTAACCAAGGGTTTTGACAAGCATGACATCCACAAGAGTAATGTTGTGTGCAACCACAACCTTGCCAAACCCAATACCTCGGATGTAGAATTATCGCCAAAGGAGACGGTGATATCATTTATGTTAGGCCTCAACTCCTTGACGAGGTTCTTGCCGCCGGTCATATGACTTGTACATCCACTATCAAGTACCCATTTTGAACCTCCGGCGGCATAGTCCTACATGAGATCAATTCTTGGATTTAGGTACCCATTTCTCAATGGGTCTTCTTTTGTTAGCAACAAGGGTCTTTGGGACCCAAATAGAACAAGCAACATAACCATCATATGGGCCAACATATTTAGCATAAACATCACCATAATAATCTTTAAATAAAACATAGTGAGGGTTAGCAATTCCCGCATCATCATCATTCATGGTTTTGCCCTTGGAGGCTTCACCATTAGTGACGGCTTTCTTCTTCTCTTGTGCGGGCTTGGCCTTTTGCTTGTTTGCCTTCTTTGCCTTGGCATTATAACCAAGGCCCTCCTTCCCATTGTTTGATATTTGCTTACTCAAAAGATCATCCAAAGAAAGTTTACTTTGGGGAGAGGAGGCCTTAGCAAGTTCATCCTTCAACCTAGCATTTTCCTCAACAATATTTGCATGATCACATAGAGGAGTAGAGGTACTAGGTATGTCATATGAAGCGAGCCTAATTTGAAGTTGCTCATAAGACTTGGAGAGGAGAGAGTATTCACTCTTCAAGGCTTTGTGTGCCTTGTCTAGATCATCTAGATCTCTCACAAGTTTCTCATGATCAACACCAAATTTGGCCTTTTCCTTTGTAAGCACTTTAGTCTTAGCTCTAGCAAGATCCCTAGCTTTAGTGAGCTTGTTAATTTTATCTTGAGGATCTCCAAGATTTTCTAATCTCTCTTCAAGAGAAGCTATGGTTTCTTGGCTTTCCTCAAGAGCATTTCTAAGAGCATGTAGTTCAATAGCATCTTCTCTTTCCATTTGGCATTTTTTCTCAAGAGTACCATTTATTTGAGCCATACGAACCATGAGGTTTGAAACATGCTTTTTAGTATTACCTTGTAGGTTAAGAATGAAATCATCAAACTCTAGCATTTCTTGTTTCACTTTTAGACTAGCAAGATCAACCCCTAGATCACTTGAAACGATAGGCATAGAGGGGTTAGGGGATGATACCTCGGAGGATTTAGCCATGAGGCAACTTTCTTCCTCCACATGAATGACCTCATTGGGGGATTCACTTGGTGATGAAGAGTTAGTGGAGAGGGAGGCAAGAGCGACCAATCCATTAGAGGTGGCATCTTCTTCATCATCAACATCATCATCTCCGGAGGTATACTCTTCTTGAGTTGATAGCACAATAGATGTGTCCAAGGAGGACCTTGCCATGAAGCAATGTGCATTCTTGATATGAGGATTCTCATTGGGAGATTCAAAGAGAGATGAAGAGGGAATGTTGGTGGTGACGATGGCGGCCAATTCCTTTGAGCTTTCTTCATCTTCCTCACTACTAGAGCTTCCAAATTCATCGGAAGAATATTCTTCCCTAGTCACTAGCACAATTTTTGAGGGCCTCTTGCCCTTCTTGGTCTTGTTGTTGTAGAATTTCTTCTTGGGGGCTTTTGAATATTTGTCCTTTGAAACTTTGCTCTTGTCCTTGGGAATGAGCCTTCCACCATGAGTTTCCCTATTCTCATAGGGGCACTCGGCAATGAAATGGCGCTTGTCATTACAATTGTAACAAGATCTTGTCCTTGGGCCCGAATTTGTGGACCCCCTTGAGTTGTTTCTCTTGATGTTGTCTTCCTTGGCCTTGGATGGGACAACCCAAAAAGAGTTGGCATGGAATGCCATGTGGTCATGGTAGTGGTGTTCCAAGTCTTCCGGATAGGACATACTCCAAGATGCCCTATATGATTCTTGAGGGAACACTTCTTCAACGGAGTTGACCGCCAAGGCAAGGTTGGACCCTTTTGTCATCCCAAGAGCTCGATTGCGAGAATCATGAGAGTTTTCTTCAAGCACCTTGAGAGCTTGCATCTCGTGCACCACTTGTTGAGAAGTGAGAGAGGAATAACATTCCCTCCCGACAAGAGTCTTGACATCAATGGGTACAAACGGCATCATGCATTCAATGTACTTCTCCTTGATCCAAGAGTCATTGATGTGGGTGGCACCAATAAGACGGAAGGCATCGGCAACGGTGAGAAGTCTTCCATACATGTCTTCATGATCTTCATCCGGTAGCCTCATGAAACCTTCGGCTTTATTCTTAAGAGCATTATACTTGTTCCTCCTCGTGCTCTCACTTCCGATGCAACTAGCGGACAAACCGTCCCAAGCTTCCTTGGCGGTGGTGTAGTTCCGAACACGATGCAATTCCTTTGTCCCCACACTAGTTTGAATCATGTGCAAGGCGGTGTTGTTGAGTTGACTATCAACCGCTTCTCTTCTAGTCAACTTGTCGGGGTTGTATGGCTTGAAGCCTTCCAAGATGATTCTCCAAAGTTCATTGGAGGCGCTGCAAACATGAGAGCGAAACTCAAATTGCCAAGTATCGAAATTCTCAATGGAAAACTTAGGTGGGTCGCCCCGAATGTTCATATGGGGATGGGGAACCGGTATATCGGGAGATAGAAAAGGTGGAGCTACTCGATTGTAGCTCTCACCTCCACTAGTTGTACTAGGAGATTTAATAGTGTTTAAGTTGTCACCTTCCACGGGTTTGGTAGAGGAGGGTAATTCCGAAGCATCACCCTCTTCTAACGCACCCGTGTCCTTTACCTCTACAAAGGGGACCTTGGGAGGGACCGGAGCCAAAAGCTCGGCAATCATCTTTTTAATGCTTTCCATTTGGGCTTCCATGGAGGACTTCAACGAATTGAAGTCTTCCATGGAGACCGTCTTGGCGGCCCCTTCCGAGGACTCCTCGTTCGGCATACTCTTAGGCGGTTAAGCCCAAAATAAGAGCCGAGGCTCTGATACCAATTGAAAGGATCGTATGCCGCACCTAGAGGGGGGGTGAATAGGTGCTAACCAATTTTTAGTTCGTTTTCAATTTAGGCTTGATACAAAGGTAAATTCTCTAGATATGCAACTAAGTGAATTTACAAGATAAGCAACTAAGCAAGATATAGCTATGCAATATAAGAGATAGAATCGGATAGAGGTAACCGAGAGTGGAGCACGCGATGACACGGAGATGATTCCCGTAGTTCCCTTCCTTTGCAAGAAGGTACGTCTACGTTTGGAGGAGTGTGGTTGCTACGAAAGCCAAACCAACAGCCACGAAGGCTTCACTCAGTTCTCCTGTGAGCAACGCCACAAAGGCCTAGCCCACTTCCACTAAGGGATTTCCTCGAGGCGGAAACCGGGCCTTTACAAGGTTCTTGGGGCACACATCCACAACTCAATTGGAGGCTCCCAAATCTGTAACAATACAACAATCAACAACAACACATCAACACAAATCAACTAGGGAACCAAATAGGAACACTAGCATGAGATCCCTCAAACAAATGAGGGGGAAATGTAAAACGCTTCGGTGAGGATGTAGATCGGTGGCTTCTCCTTCGAATCTCCAAAGATCAAGAACTTTGGTTGGGGGAGGAAGGAGATCTTGCAAATCTTGTGTTCTTGAGGTGGCTCTAATGGTGGTGAAGCTTGGCAGATTTTTCTTGCAATGATTGAGCAACTTGTCCCGTTGGAGAAGAGAGATATTTATATGATTGGAGCTCTCAGATCTGCCCGTTGTGGCGAAATCCACTAACACCGGAAGTTCCGACCAGGGTGGCCGGAAGTTCCGGCTGGCACCGGAAGTACCGGCCAGAAGAGCCGGAACTTCCGCCAGGAAGATTCTTCGTCAGATGACCTGGTCAACAAAAGATTGGGCGGAACTAGGGCGGAACTTCCGGTGACCGGAAGTTCCGGCCAAGTTCCGGCCAAGTTCCGGAATTGCGCGAAAACCTTACTGGACTATACTGAGCCACAATTCCAGATTTCCGGAACTTGCCCGGAAGTTGGGCGGAAGTTCCGCTGACCGGAACTTCCGGCCACTCTCGTCGGAACTTCCGGCTAGGGAACAAAAACAGCCATCAACACTGCGCTGACAGGGCCTCTGCAGAACATACCAGGGCGGAACTTCCGCCTGCTGGGGCCGGAAATTCCGCCAGAAGTAAAAACCCTTCAGAACATCAGAACATGCAGACCATCTCGCTGAACAAAAATATATTCCGAACACTTGTACCTGTCTACATCAACACACATAAATATATACCTAGTGTTGACATCAAACACACAAAACCCAAAAGGGCGGGAAATGTTCTTTCACCCGGGATTGTTGATTTTTCCGGTGTACCAAATGACTCTAGGGTCGATTTAGACCGCGATTGGCAAGTTCAAGGTAAAAACGACATGATTTGAAGTTCGGGGTTTATTTCGCCGAACGTCTACGAGTTATGGGTTTGAAATAGACTTTTTTCCTTCTTAGAATTTTAGCACCAAATAGCTACGGGCGTGTACTAATGTTTTCGATTGATACAGTTATAGCATGGCATAATTTCTATGACCATTTTTCAAATGTAAGAACATTTTATAAGAGTACACGGATATTTTCGTAAACATTTATATTCATATATAGTTTAACACTTGTTTGCAACCAGTGAACTTTTTTTTCGAAACATGAACAGTGTTGCCGAAAACATGAATCAGTTTTTTCCAAAACATGATTTTTTTAGTGAACCGACCCATGTATGACCACTTCTGTGCGACGCGGTGCACGAGGGCTACATAGGAATTTGGTTTAATGGCCCGTCAAGCCCACTACATGTCGTCTTCGGCCCAATTACTTAGACATAAAATCCCAAATGGAATTCCCAATCCTCTCGCTGTCCTCCTTCCCTGTCCCTGCCGGCCGCCGCCCACGACGTCGTGCTGCCCCGTATCTCCTTCTACATCCATGAGCCTCCGGCGGTAGCTAGACCTCATCCCAATCCTCTCGCTGTCCTGTTTCCCCGTCACCGTTCCCGTCGGCCGCCGCCCACCCGGCGTCGTGCTGCCCCGTAGCTCCTTTTCCCAACCATGAGCCTCCGGCGGTACGTGAATCTGGTGACGGAGAACTGCCATCAAGGCATCTACTCGCTGCGCCGCCTCAACAGCGACAATTTCTTCTTCCCGGCAAACGAAGCCGCAGCAAAGGCGCGAGATCTGCCCAGACTTAGGAGAGTGCCGCCACCGAACGTGCATTCCTGGATCGCCCAAAAGAACAAGAAGAAGAAACATGCGGCAGCTCCCTCAGGCCAGCAGCAGCTGGAGCCTACTATTCGGTCGCCGCCACCAATGTTCAGCCTCCGCCCAACCAACGGGAACCGACCCGAGCTGCACTTCTTTCCTCTCTCCGGAACCAAGGTCTTCTTCGCCGACTGCGGGAAGCGCACCACCTTGTACGACACCGAGGCCCGCTGCGCGATCACCACGCCCAGCCTCCATGCGCCGAAGCACTACCCCGTGGCCCTCTCTGTCCCTGGCCCTGGAACTGAAGGCGAGGAGGACAGCCGCAGCCTCTACTGTTAGGATGATCTCCTCGCGTCCGAGCCCAACGGCTCGAACTCGGACCCTTGACCTCGTCCGCGCCCTGATCGGGGGCGCCCAACCACATCTGGTTGGTGGGCCCCTGTCGCCTGTGCTATATATACAGTGGTGGGGGCGGTGACACAGATCACGAGGTTGACCGGAGTACCACTCGCCCCACCGATAGACCCACCGATTAGGGTTCGCACAGTGCCGACGCGGAAGCTCCGCCACCACACCACTCCTCACGGATCCGCCGCCGTCACCACGTCAACGTCGACGGGTTCGTCCTCCTCCAGGGACAAGGTAAATGCTCACAGTGCCAGTGCATTCTTTACAGACATAGTGCTACCCGGCATTAGATCTACACCTAGATGATCTAGCAAAGTTAACATTGGTATCAGAGCAGTACTAGTGTGTAGATCTCTTGTTTTTCGGGTTGAAAAGAAACAGGAAAAGAAACTCCAATCCTCCCTCTGACCAAAGTAAAGTGCAACCGGCCGAGGCCCATCTCGCCGGCAAAGTTCGTGCCGCCGCAAGGCCGCGCCGCCCCTCTCGATCTCGATGCGCATCGGCAAGCCGAGGCATCGGGAAGAAGGGCTACTCTCACTCGCTCTGCGAGCCGGGGGCAAAGAAAAGAAACGTTCACCGGCATACCGTGCTGCGGCTCGGTCGCCGGCAAAGGAAATGGGCACCGCCTCTGCGCCGCTTGACGGTGACGCGCCCACCCTCGGGTGCACGCGCCGCCGCCAAGAGGTACAGGGGGGCGCCGCCGCCTGTTTTCTTCTCCGCCGTTGGCCTAGCGCCGGGATAAGGTGGTGGAGAAGCACAGAGAGAAGGAAAGGGGAGGGGCCCTGTCCCCGGCCATCTTCTGCGGGCTCGAGGGAGCGCCGCCAGAGAGGGTGGTCGAGGGAGCCACGCCATGCGGTGGCCGGCGGGAACGCGCAGCCGTCGCCGGCAAGCCGCCAAGCCGCGCGCGCGGGCGGGAGGTGAGCCTCCGCGCCGCCGCCGGAGTGGACAGAGAGAGGCCCTCGGGGGGAAAATGGCTAGGGTTAGGGTCTGGCCGGTTGGGCCACCCTCTTATACCGCCCGAAAGTGAAGGCCAGCCGTCGGATGGATCCGACGGCCAGGAGCGTGCCGCGCTGCCTCTCCGCGTGGGCTACGTGGCCGAGCCGTGTGCGGGCCGTTTGGCAGGCCGCCACGTTCGGGCCGCGTCCGGGCCGCGTAAAGGCCGCGACAGCAGGCCGCGTGCGGGCCGCATTGGCAGGGCCGCCACGTCGGTGCCGTGGTTTCGGCAGCGTGGGCGCCGCGTGGCTGCGTGCCGCTCGGTGCGTGCAGGCCGCGTGGGCCGCGGGCCCACGGCAAAGACAAGAATGCTTTTTCCAGAGGCATTTTTAGGCAGTTTTGGGTCAATTTTGGCCTAATTTTGTCTAGTTTTTTCTGAATAAATAGGACCAACGAAATATTTGTTCAGAAAATAAAAAGTGAAAGATATGCCTCTGAAAAGTACAAAAGTTAAATAGTTTAAAGAAGCATTTTTGTCAAAAAAAAAATTTCCTGAGCAAATTGAACCAACGAGATATTTGTTTTAGGAAATTAAAAAGTAACATAGATGCTTCTGAAAAGTTTAAAGTTTAAAGTTTGACTTCAAAGTTTCCGCTGCAAATAGTTAAGATGCATTTTCAATTTGGAAAAATGCAAAAGTGATGATTAAAATTTAAAAGGTTGCTTAAAAGTGATTGTTGAAACAATTATGATATGTCATTTTATGACCAACGTTATTGATGGCATGATCATGTTTTGTTGTAATAACATGTGCAAAAGTGATGATTAAAGTGATTATTGTGACAAATATGGTTATGTTATTTTTGGACCAACGTTATTAATGACATGATCATGATTTGTTGCAATAAGGTGTGCATTTATCTCTATTTTCTCGCCCAACGGTGATATAGATTTAATTGCACAAACAGATTGTATGTTCTAATTTTGACCAACGTTGGATTATTGCATGCAATTGTTGTTATGATCTCATTTCATTGTAGTTTTAAAGGAGGGTACTACTTGATAAGTTGCATCAAGGATGTTCCAACCCTCGGAGGTGACAACTACACCGAATGAAGAAAGAAGGTCGATTTGTGCCGAGGTGGACTGGGTTCCCCACAACCGGTCGGACCAAAAGATCCAGATCGAAATGACAAGAAAGATGATTCTGCATGGCAGAATAAAAGTGGCTAAGTGCCATTTATAAAGAATACAATTGAGAACGCTATTGTGGGCTCAATTGCAAAGTGTGCTTCCGTATGGGAGTATCTTGAAAGAATAAAGAGCCAGCTCACCGGTTCTTCAAAGATATAGTGCGACCCACTCGCCGTAGCAACCGGTGATGTAAAAGTACACATGGACATGAAGGACATGGCAAGTGTGCCATATGGTGTAATAATGCTTATGTGGGTGTTGTCTGTGTGTAATGTGAGTGAAAAGTGTTGTCCGCGTTGGACAAAGAACAAAAGAAAAGAACTGATGAATCATCGAAATTATGGCATTGTCGCTTATGCCATATTTCGAGGGGGAGAATAGAAAGACTTGTTAAAAATGATATTCTTCCTCCATTAGAATTCTCAGACATAGAACAGTGCATCGATTGCATTAAAGGAAAATTTGTAAAGCAAATTAAAAAGGGTGCAAATCGATGCACAAAGAACACTAGAAATAATTCACACCGAGATATGTGGATCATTTCCTGTGAAAAGTGTGGATGGCTATGATTCGTTCATAACATTCACGAATAATTACTCCCGATATGGTTATATTTATCCAATAAAAGAAAGAACAGAAGCGTTGGATAAATTCAAAATATTCAAAGCTGAAGTTGAAAATCAGCATGATAAAAGAATAAAGATAGTCGGTCCGATCGTGGAGGGAGTACTACGGTCGACATACTCCATATGGCCAAGTCCCCGGACCCTTTGCGGGGTTTCTACAGAGACCGGAATAGTTGCCCACTATTCGATGTCGGGCGAACCTCAGCAGAATGGGGTAGCTGAAAGGCGCAACCATACCCTTATGGATATGGTGCGCAATATGATGAGCTATTCCACCCTACCATTGGGATTGTGGATTGAGGCGTTAAAAACCGCTACTCACATTCTAAACAGAGTACCAAGCAAATCGGTGCCCAAAACGCCGTATGAGCTATGGACATGGAGAGTGCCTTCTCTAAACCACCTGAAAGTGTGGGGGAGTCCTGCTGAGGCCAAAGTATTCAATCCAAATATCGCAAAGTTAGATACCAAAACAGTCAGCTACCATTTTAGTAGCTATCCTGAAAAGTCAAAAGGTTATTGTTTCTACTGTCTAGAGAAATACACAAAGTTTGTGGAAACGAGACATGTTGTCTTCTTAGAAGACGAAATGATGAGGGGAGCATGGTAGCTCGGAAAATTGATCTTGAGGAGAAGAGGGTGCATGCACCTAATCCGATGACTCAGGAGCCATTTTTTGAGCTACCATGTGCACCTGTACCGACGATCCCTGCGATTGTGGTGCAAGCGCCTGTTGTAACTCCACCCATGACAACGATGAGTGAAAATTCGGAACCTGTCCGTCGAGAGCCGAATGAACCATTTGTTGAGCATGAAAGGGAGCAACAACAGCCACCTCCTGGAAAGTACAAAGCACGACTTGTGGCAAAAGGATTTACATAAAGAGAAGGGATAGATTACAATGAGACATTTTCTCCGGTCTCATGTAAGGATTCCTTCAATCATCATGGCACTAGTTGCACATTTTGATTTAGAGTTGCATCAAATGGATGTAAAGACGGCATTTCTAAACGGGGATTTAGAAGAAAATGTCTCCATGAAACAACCTAAGGGTTTTATCATGGAAGGCAAGAAAGAAATGGGATGCCGCCTAAAGAAATCCATTTATGGATTAAAGCAAGCCTCCGGACAGGTGGTATCTAAAGTTCAATGAGACAATTAAGAGATTTGGATTTAAAGAAAATATTGAGGACAATTGCGTTTATGCAAAGTTTAAAAGTGGGAAATATATTTTCCTAATCTTGTATGTGGATGATATTCTGCTTGCCAGCAGTGATGTTAGTCTACTGCAAGAGACAAAGAAGTTCTTGTCCTCAAATTTTGATATGAAAGATCTTGGTGAAGCGTCATATGTTTTGGGCATAGAAATTCACCGAGATAGAAACAATGGAGTATTAGGACTATCGCAAAAGGCTTATTTAGAAAAGATTCTAATAATATGAATAAGTGCAGTGACACACCTGCCCCTATAGTCAAGGGCGACAGTTTTGGGAAACATCAAAGTCCCCAAAATCAATACGAGCTCGATCAAATGAAAGCGGTTCCATATGTTTCGGCCAATGGAAGCCTACAGTATGCACAAGTGTGCACTCGCCCTGACTTAGCTTTTATCACCGGGGTACTCGGTAGATATCAAGAAAATCCAGGTTTTGAACACTGGAAAATGGTAAAGAAGGTATTACGTTATGTGAAAGGCACAAAAAACTACATGCTAACATACGTAAGATCTGATTCCCTAGAAATAAGAGGGTATTCAGATGCAGATTTTGCGGGGGATAAAGATGATAGAAAATCCACATCTGGATATGTATTCACCCTCGCAGGGGAGCTATTTCATGGAGAAGCTCCAAACAGACCATAGTTGCATCATCCACGATGTATGCAGAATTTATAGCATGTTATGAAGCCACGGGGCAGGCATTATGGTTAAAGAAATTCAAACCCGACTTGAAAGTGGTAGATTGTATTGACAAACCACTAAAGATGTACTGCGACAATGATCTCGCAGTATTTTATGCTCACAACAACAAGTCGAGTACAGCTACGAAACCAATTGAGGTTAAGTATTATGTTGTGAAACACAAGGTCCAGGATCAAACTATAAGTCTCGAGCATATAAGGACAAAAGATATGCTTGCGGATCCGCTAACGAAAGGCTTACCACCCAGCGTGTTCAAGGAACACGTAGCCGACATGGGTTTAAGGGAAAGTCTTACCTATCCTGGATCATAAGAGGCCCAAAAGTAAAAGAATTTGTTTCAGAACAGAGAAGTGCATTGTGGCTGTCCGATTCTATCGGCAATAGAGCTGTGACGAAGAAACATGCCCTATGTACTGATCCAAAATAAAACGAATAAAATGAAAGTATAAAGTTAAAAGAAAAGTTGAGATCAAGGGGAGAATGTTAGGATGATCTCCTCGCGTCCGAGCCCAACGGCTCGAACTCGGACCCTTGACCTCGTCCGCGCCCTGATCGGGGGCGCCCAACCACATCTGGTGGGTGGGCCCCTGTCGCCTGTGCTATATATACAGTGGTGGGGGCGGTGACACAGATCACGAGGTTGACCGGAGTACCACTCGCCCCACCGATAGACCCACCGATTAGGGTTCGCACAGTGCCGACGGGAAGCTCCGCCACCACACCACTCCCTCACGGATCCGCCGCCGTCACCACGTCAACGTCGACGGGTTCGTCCTCCTCCAGGGACAAGGTAAATGCTCACAGTGCCAGTGCATTCTTTACAGACATAGTGCTACCCGGCATTAGATCTACACCTAGATGATCTAGCAAAGTTAACATCTACATCATGGACACAAGCCTCGACCCGTCGAATGCCACTCCGTTCGAGGCCCTCATCTGTCGTCGCCCCGCAGCTAATACGTTTGCCAAGAAGACATGGCACTCCGATGCCCTCCCGCCGCCGCCCTTCTTCTCTCACCCACGGGAGATGTATAAATCGGTATTATCTTACGCTCTGGTGGGTGACCTTATCTGTGTATCTCTCACCATCGGGGGCACATACTGCTTTGACACCGTTAGCGGGACGTGGAGCCTGGCCGGTGACCGCGGATGCCCTTCTCAGGCAAGGCCGAGTACGACCCTGAGCTCAAGCTCTGGTTTGGCGTCTCTGTTGATAATCACCAGCTCCCATGCGCGGCCGACCTCTCCCCTATCCTGGGAGGGCCAAGAAGCAGCCACGCTATATTTGGGGGAATCCAGATGTGCCGGGGGATTGGTTCCCGGATCTGTATTGTCGAGCCAACATTGTCAGCTTGGGTTCCGGTAGGTTTTGTATCGCCAACTTCTTCCGAGATATGGGAGACCTCTCCTCTTATTGGGGGCATGAACTATCAGATACAGATGGCATGCCAGTTGTTCTCATCTCTGGTTTGGAAGTGTTGGCTTGCAATGGCAATGGCAAAGCAAGTAGCAGCAGTGACAGCGACAAAGACCAAAATTGCAGCGGCAAGGGCAAGGGCAAAGAAAGCTGCAGCAACAGCGACAAACAAAATTGCAGCCGCAACAGCAAGGGGCTCCGTATGATTAAGCACAAGTCTAGACTTTCTAGACATAACTACATCTATGACGTTAAGTCGATACTCTGAATCTTTCTTTGCTTTGAAAGCTCTATCCTTTCATCTATCTATATGCAAGGATGGACTGTTAGAACTTGGTTATCAACAAGTACCCACTACAAGAGACACAATATGTGTGTTTGAATAACCTTGGGACACTAATTGTATGAAACCACCATAAATTGTTCCGGATGCTTAACCTAGGACCTAATTTATATTGCAGGATTGTCATCAGATTTACTGCTGAGGAACTAATCTTCGGTACTCCTGTTTGATGTGCAACTTCCTTCCTCCGACTTGAAGTGTCTTTGAAGACTCTGTTTTGCCTAACTTGACCTACTGATTTAGAAGTCTGATGAGTATAACAGCTTGTATATGTTTCTCGTATATCACTTTGCTGTTTGAATGCTGAATTGTGCTTGTGCAAAATGATGCAAATTATTGCAAAAATCGAATTGTTGTTTTGATGTATGGTTCCAGTACACTGGCAAGGTCTTCATTGTGAAGTTGGCTCTGTTTTATCATGCAATGTTGTCTTTGTAGGAGCCCCAGCATAGTTTATTGTTTGTAATTTTCTGTTTTTTCTGGGTTTTTTTTGTTAGCGTTGGCCATTGCTCATGGTTTTCTTTTGGATTCGGAAACTATGCATTTCTATTTGAACTGCCCTTAATATAGCTTGTATCGTTTGTTGAAAAAATGAAACTATGCATTTCACTATTCAAGTTCTCTAGTATTATCGTTTGTCAATGCCAGCAGCTTACTTTACCAGCACAACAGACTGCATTGGATTTGGCACGCTGAAACCATGTAGTTCAGCTTGGGCCTGAATTCCCCTAACATTTTCTAATCCATTCTTATATCAATTATTTACTTGAGAGATTATGGAAAGGTTACTCGAAAACTCGCTAGTACGCTCGAGCTTGGGTGGTCCGGAAATCCACACAGCATCAGGCCGTTCGAATCTTTAGCTGACGTCATAGTGGGGCATGTATCAGAGGGAGTATCTCGTATACGGAGTACGCCTGGGACGGACGGCCAACCACTTCAGTTGGGAGCAACGTGCAGATGCGAACCAAGAATACAGCAGTCCCACGCGGTAGGTCGCCGATGCGAAGTGCGAACGCGAGTTGGCAGGAGCCGTGGGGACACGCCCGCCGCACCATCCTGTACCACTGTGTGCCCCGTGGATATATTACCCAGTTCCAAGGCCACAAAAAAAAAACAATGGCGCGATCTGCTTGCTCGAGCTCCCATGGCGCTGCGCCCAGCAGCCACACCCACACATCAATGAAAAGGAAAGGGTCGGAAAAAAAAAATCGAGATGGAAAATAGAATTGCAGAAAAGAACAGACACAGGCATAATTCACCCAGACTTTTTTTTGCCCAATAAATAAAAGATATCACATTTTCTAAAACTCGCATTCTACTGTCAGCAGATTTGCGGAATCAAATTATCCTCACATACGCCCAAAACAAGCTAAACCGTTGTTTTTTTTGTTGACACAGCTTGTCTTACGCAACCCGCAATTCGAGCATTTTCCTCAGCACCTGGAGGGCTTGTGCCCGGAAAGCCTGCATATCCTGCATAACCTAGTTCGCTTTGACGTAGTCTCGTACGATGGCTTGTCGTAGCTGTTAGCCGCCACTTCTGTTCTTCGATGGAGCCAGCAGGGCTTCATCCAGGCTAATTGCATCACGCGCCCTATCGACCTGGTGGTTGCACTGCACGACCATCTGTGCAGCCGCACCATCTACCCGAGCTTTCTTCGCGACAAGCCTCTCCTCGAGGCCCAAACCATCCACTTCGACAGCCTACCTTCCTAAGCTTTGGCACCGGACCTTTGATGGACTTCATGGCTGTGGTGTATGCATCAACATTTACATCTCCCAGTCTCACCAATTCCATGCAATTGAGGTACAACTACGAATGCCGGAAACTGGAGGATGTCATTAGGCCCTGGTCTCTCTGGTACTGCACCAGGTGTATGGGCAAGACGTCACGCGCATCTACCGTCCATCTCTTCATCACATGCATGGCTGGAACCTCCTTGAATCTGAGGTGCACCAATACGTGCGCCGGGGCAAAAAGTTTCCCATTACCAACCGAGTTTCCAGGTCGTGCCGCAAGGGAGAACAATTAAATGAAGAAAACATGATTTCTATTCTCCCTACCTTAAGGACATGGCAGCAGAGCATCCCCATGTGCTCATACATGCCGCATTCACATGTGTAATAGCCATTGCTCACCGAAACATTGTACCGCACTTTGCACCACTTCTCCCAGCTCTCCTTATCACAAATTCACAATGTGTTGTCACATAAAGCTCCCCGGCACCACCTCATCGACGTAGTAAGAACTAGATTTGTACATAATCTCCTCGGAACTTCTCGAACATTTGTTCGTGTGTAGATCTTTGCGGCATGTTTCTCAATGGGCTCGCCGACTTTGTAAACCACCCCACCCTGCGGCGGTAGTAAATGAAAAAAACACCAGGTCAATCCAAAAAAGGTAGGGGTGCACATGGCAAGCAAGTACACAAACAATGTAAAAGCCCACGGTCACAACAACTATCTAAGTTTCTCCGGGGTCTTACTAGCCGTGTCCGCTTCTCCCGGAAGCTCTCTTCCGCAGTTCCGCGTTCGATCACACAACAATTTGTTAAATTGTTTAACAAACACGTGCATGGCCGATCCAGGCGGCACATACGTCTTGAGCATGTGATTCGCACTTTCGTTTCTCCGAGTGCTGGTCATCCTTGCACGTAAGATCCTGCTGAAGTATGGCTTCGCCCACTTATCCCGGGTGTCATATATCTAGTACCGATACAGATTCTTCTCCAGGGTGTACGTCCCGAGCATGTGCACCCAAGCCCCCTCGAATTCCTCTTTTGTCAGCACCTGGTTCACAATTCGATGGAAGTCAACCTTGAACGGGTTGTTCTTCCCGTACAGAGCACCTAGTCTTTCCTTGGCCTTTCTAAGGATGTGCCACTTGCACCAGCGATGCTTCGTGTCGAGCAAAACATTCGCAATTGCCACCTCCATACTGATCTGCAGAATGCCAAGTCATTTTTTGCTGTTGTTAGAATCGCAGACGTGCAACCACTCACAACTAAAAGCAGTAAGCCAACCGGGGGGGGGTTCACACCCATGGAATGTTGGCAAAAAAAAGAATACCTATCAAGATGGCCACCGGGTTTTTACCACTCATCATCTTCACAAATTCCCTGAAAACCCATTCAACCTTTTTCAACCTTCTCTTCTCTTAGCAGAACACCTCCAAAGATGACACTCGGAAGTGGCTGTTTACCCCCACGATTGGACCAAATGGCATATCATAGACGTTTGTTCTATATGTGGGGTCGAATGTGATTGCATCACCAAAATAATGGTATTGGGCCCTGCTCTTTCTTGTTATCCAAAGCAGGTTCATGATGCTACTGCCGTTGTCCACATGCACGATGTAAGTGAATTCAGGATCCGCGGCTCACATCTCCGATAACACTTCTATTATTTTCCGGACATCGTCATGTGCTTGCTCGCTACCGATCTTGCCACGTAAAGTCTTCGACGCCCTTTTTGTAAAGGGTACATTTTCCATTTTCCCGAAGAAACTACCTATGATGATGTACACCTTCCCGAGGTTGACGTTATTCTCCCTCAGCTGCTCAACCAAATCTTTCGTGTAGCTGTCGATATGCTTGTGGGAAGGCCAATGCGCCCGCTCACCAAACAAGGTAGACAGATCATGACTGAGATGCCAGGGGGAAAAGAGATGCATCAATACTATCAACATTATGTTTGACTGCTGTTTGTCTAACCAAACTACAAAAACCAGCCGAGGTGCAATCATTGGTGCCATCCAAAACAGGAAACTCTATAACCCAAAAAGGGCAGCCGTATGAGAACAGCATGTGGACTAGGGCTGCAAACCAGTTGAGTTCGAGTGAGTTAGAGCTGGCTTTAGTTCAGCTCATACAAATATTCGAGCGAGATGATGTTGATCGAGCTGTAAAACTTGGCTCATACTCAGCTTTGAAACGATCTCGATTCAATCTCGAGTTTGTTTCGAGCTAAGAAAAATAATTTATTTTTTTATTTTTCTTGCATACAAAATGAACAAAATTAACATCCACAGCATACAGAAGGATCATATTAACCTTTCATATTGGCTTAATCAAATCCCATCCAGATTAGTTGGAATAAATCTCATCCACAACATGTAAGAATTTTTTTTACATGAAATATTTTATTATGTAACAAATTTATTATACCTGATTATATTTTTCCGGACTATCAAGCAAAATCGAGCGACCTAGTGTTGACTCCTGATCACCTCGTGTTCTAACCGAGCTACAGAAGACACTCTTACTCGGCTCATTTATTTTCGAGTCGATCTCTAGTCGAGATGGAAAAAGAGTCGATCTCGAGCCGCTCACGAGTCACGAGGACTGCCCATGAAATTATAATTTTGGATGCTCGCATCATAAACATATCTTTGTGTTCATAAGGAAGGAGCCCCCAGCTACGAGAATTACGAGCGAAGGAATCTATAATATCTATAAAGTTCATCCCCACTAAAATGCATTTAATGTTTGCAAGCTAAAACCTCATGTAGCCACATCACCCCAATAATTTCTATCCGTCTGATGCAAAATCCAAGGTTATTTTATCTGTCCGGATCGCAATACCAGTGCATAGCATTGCACAGTGCAATACTCACGCACATGAACAGCCGCGCAGCCAAAAGGTTCAAATGAAAAAAGGGCAGCCACCAATGTTTGCTTCCTCTTCTTCATTAATCAACACGATGGCACACTCCCTTCATCTTCCACGCATTCTTCATGAGAAATAAACAACGCATGAAAGTGCTGGACTGATACGATAAGAAGAGCATGCACCCACTCTGTTTCCTCCAATCCGGTGATCCTACAGAGACCTACAACATCAGCGCCGTCACTACTGCTACTCGCCTGCTTCCGGCATGGCTCCCCGGCCGCTGCCGCCAGGCCACCACGCGCAGAGGGGCTCGACCATCGTTGCGCCGTCATCCGATGGTAGGTCGTCCCTGTCCATGCATGGCGTGCTCCTCGGCGTCTCAGCTCCCCCGCTCATCGGCAAGACTAGACTGCAACAATGCGGCCAACGCGACTGCACCCAGCCACGGGGGACGTCGGTACAGGTTGTGTGATACTCTGCCCTGGGATCCGTTTAAATTCATGTATATGCTGTTTCGTGTTTATTTTCATGTAATGAAGGTTAATCCAATCTGTCTGATACTTGGACTGAGGTAAATAGTTTCACCCCGGTTTTTTCATCAACATGACCAACAGTTTGGACATGGCACAAATCCTGCACTTGAGTGCAGTTGGTGTCCCTTCTTAACTGATGCAGCGACTTTAAAATTAGAGTTATGCAATTATGCATTCATTACTCATGACTTATCTCAACTGAATTTCAACTTTGATATGGCAATGGCATATGATTCATATGTTACTTCCCAACTTTATGGCAATTTTTGGCATGTGAGATCAACATATACATGCCTAGCAAGCGGAGGCGAGATGGATCCATGTCGTCAAATTCTGTATATTTCGTGAGTCATCTTTCCTCCCTGAAACCTTCTCTCCACCATCTTACTTATTCCCCATCTCTCCTGCTGCAATCGCTCTTCCATAATTTTTTGATATGTGTTAACATAGTCTCTTTAGGTCTACAGAATAGATTTGTTATAATGAATTAGGGACTTTTTGTGTTCAGTTTTGGGTGATGCATTGCTTAACTTTTTTGGTGTGTTGAGACTTGAGAAGTTCAATTCTTCTATGCAAAGTACTATGTATATTCCAATAATTATTCTACACAAGGTTAGTACATGAAGATGTATTCTGATGCAATGTCTCTTTTCTTCTACTTCTTTTCATTTTGCATTGATTCGTAAATTAGGATGGATGCATCATGGATGCTTGAGCACATGTGACAAACACATGTAATTCTGTTACGCTGCCACCTTCTATATGACTCTAGACATTATTTTTCGATGGTATATGCTTATTATTTCTACATTTGCATTTAAATATGTTTTCTAGCTACAAACTATTTCAAAGTTACTTTTTGAGTCCCTTCTCCCTCATGAGGCACAGGTGACCAACGCAATATTATACGGATTAATTGTTATTATATTAGCACTATTAGACCTAGATAGGTGTTTATATAGTTTAAAATTATTGAACTAATTTAATTTATAAATAAACATTTTTTATAGATTGTTCAAATTTTTGTATGCATGAAAATCATCTCTAATGCCCGCCGCAACGCGCGGAATCAACTAGTTTCTAAGAATTGTATGTCAGGCTAAGCAAATTGCATACTAGGCCGGGCGAGCGAGCATAATACCACAGACCATCCAGCGAAAACACACACAGCAATCCGCACGTAGCGTGACAGGCAGGCGTGCCTAATTGTAAAACACACAGACGAGACAAGGGCCAGTACCTCCTCTTCCATCCTAATACTACGGCGGCCGGCGCGCTCGCCCACATCGCCGGCATCGACAACGGATGCCTCCTCCTGAAATCCCTCGCCAGCGTCGGCCGTGCGGGTTGCGCCCACCACCGAATTGGCCGATGCAGTGCTGGTACGGCAGAGGCGGCGCGGCCGCAGCCTCCTCGGGTAGTGAAGACCAGCCAACGACCGCCTCCACTTCACACCCGCCGCTCCCCACTTGCGCTAGAAGTGCTTGCAAACTAAGAACAGAAGCAGGAAAACATGGAAAGGAGTGAGGCCCAATTGCATTCCAGATCTTCGAAGAAGACAGCGGCCATCTGCGCGCCCTGACCACATAAAGCAGAGAATCCCGCCGGGAACCCTCTTCCCTCGCTCCAGCGCGGTGATGTAGCCCCGCCACATGCAGTATCACCTGACCATCTAGAGGTAGCAAGCGGCGGCGGGAAGGGGAGGGAGTGGAGGCGTTGTGGAAGACGGAAGCCGCTAGGGTATCGGTGCAGGAGAAGCCAGTAATTTTTGCCACTCCTACCTCCCGCGCTGCGCCAGGGAGGGCAGCCGGAGCCGGCGGAACATCATGTACCAGGGATTGCATCTTGTTCCTGTTCCAACCACCTGGCCCACGCCATACGAATGGTCCACTTACTGGTCCACGCAGTTAATGTGTACGCCCATCGTCGAGCCTCCCTCCGTGTATAGATACAACGTCTGCGCGGTCGTTGCTGCCATGCCATATACATCATTTAATGATCATTGATTTCCTCCGCGCCGCACATCACGTATTCCGATATCCGGATCACCCTAGCCCGAGCGCTATTCGTCCGCTCTCAAGGTTACTGCCCTATGCTATGGATTGCACCGATGAAGGCAACTAGGCAATGAAGCCGTTGGTTCCGAATCTTTGTAAATCTGAAGCTAGGTTCTGTCAAATACAAAGTTGGTAGTATTGGCAAATCCAAATGCACCCATCTCTTCTTGCATCTTTCACAAGGGCTTGTCTTTAAACGAACTGCCTAGCTTACCCGATATGTGTGTTGGAATAATCTTGGGACCTAATTTATATTTGCAGGATTGTCCTCAGATATACGGCTAAGCAATTAATTTGTGGTACTCCTGTTTGATGGGCACTTTCTCCTTCTTGAAGTGTCTCTGAAGATTCTGTTATGCCTGACTTGACCTGCTGTTTTAGAAGTCTGAGTATAACAGCGTGTGTATGTTTCTCGTTTATCACATTGCCGTTTGAACGCTGAATTGCGCTTATGTAAAATGATGCTGCTTATTGCAAAAATCGAATTGTTGTTTTGATGTATGGCTCCAGTACACGGGCAAGGTCTTCATTGTGAAGATGGCTCTGTTTTTTCACGCAACGTTGTCTCTTTAGGAGCCCCAGCATGGTTTTATTGTTTGTGATTTGTGTTTTATCTGGTTTTTTTCTTATAGCTTCGGCCATTGCTCATGGTTTATTTTTGGATTCTGGAAGAATATAAAATTTATATTTGAACTATCCCTCATGTACAAGGCAGAGCTCCTACCATTTCTTCAAAACATGAAACTGTGCATTTGACTGTTCAAGTTCTCTACTACTATCGTTTGTCAAGGTCAGCAGATTACTTTTCGAGAACACTTTTTTTTTCGAGAACACTTTCTAATCCATTCTTATATCAAGTATCTATGGAAGTGCTAGTATCTTCTTGTTTCCGTCAGATGACTATGTAGTATCGTCGGCTGATTCTTCTCTCCGTACCAACTAGAGCGCCAGGAGTCCCAGAGTGTGTAACTACGGTATCACTTATCAGCATGGCCTACTTCCGGTTCTTCACGTACCAAGAGATATAACAGATCACTGATGGTTTCTTGCATGACAATTTTCTGGGGGGGGGGATGGTTTGGATCAGTAATTCACTATACAAGGGCCACCTGCCTGGAGGGAAAGAGGTGACTGAGAGATGTTAGGGGGCAAGAGGAACATTAGTTCCAAGCTGAAGTGGTGATAATTAGGGGCATTTGGTTTCTTGATCGCGTGGGATATTGCATTTCCAATAACCAAAGTTTGCTTGCTTATGATTTTGTGTCTAGCGACATCCTACGTTATGATCATCGCGGTATGTCTGAACATTTTGCCATACTGAGCATTCTCAGATTCTGTTTGTACCGATTGATCTGCAACCACGGGACATGGAAGGCAAGTTTTAGACTGGCCGGCTACAGTTAAAATTGTTGGTGGTGCTGCTCGTGACATAGCTACTTCCAGATCGCGCGCTTGTTTTGGATGTTGTATGAATCCACTACCTCCTCACGCCTGTTATCTTCAGCTGCTGGCGTGCCTTCTTGCAGGTTCTGTTTCTAGCTTATTCGCTACTTATCGCGAGGACCAACTCCGGCTGGGGATGGAGGCCGACGAGGTGTCCTGGAGACGCATGACTCACGTCTCTGACGGTGCAACCGCACCAAGCTATCTCAAGTACAGTCCTACGTGTTCGACGTCTCCGGTTAAGCGCATGATTTGATTTATTTGCATACGTTGGATTTCGTTTCAGGTTCAAACAGTTGGCATGATGAATACAGCACTAGATTGAGGAGCAGGGAGATGAAGCAGCTGTTTTCCTGGAACTTTATTCAGCTCTTGCTACGTACATCACCATTCAGTATATAAATATGTACATCACCGTTCAGTACTGGCTGGCCGCCCCTCAAGCCAATCCTTGCAGGTTTTCTTTGTTGTTACCAGCAGCCTATACATTAATCGGACAGTGAAAGAGCCCGATTTCTCAAAATGCCAGCCCCACGTGTCCTGCATATTTGATGTGCTCAACGGAATTGAAGTGATAATTTCAATGTCCATAGGTAATTTTTTTTTTCCAAGCGACCCACCCAGAGGGGATCGATTTTCATTATCT
The DNA here is from genome assembly GCF_022539505.1 of Lolium rigidum. Classification (NCBI taxonomy): domain Eukaryota; kingdom Viridiplantae; phylum Streptophyta; class Magnoliopsida; order Poales; family Poaceae; genus Lolium; species Lolium rigidum. The sequence goes on along the minus strand of NC_061510.1, from coordinate 315,873,841 downwards.
TTTGGATAACGAAAAACACACCAGCAGTGTTTGTTCTGTACAAAGGAAAAACAAACGCTAACTCCTACGCAAAAGCTATGTACAAGGTCATGACAGCTAATGGAGGACAGAAGCCTCACAGAAGCACGAAACCAGCGAACCATTCCAACAGTTATCAAAGCAGGAACGTCTAACCAGCACTAGCCAGGAGAAAATAGAGCATATTACAACTGCTAAAAGCTGGAAGTCTTTTCCAGGGAGCCAAAGCCAACGACCACCAGCATCCAAACGAGGAGTTTTTGTTGTTTTTCATCTGATAGACGGCATGGAGCAGCAAAACAACACAGTCAGTCGTCAAGGTTATCAGCATCTTCTTCTTCCTTGTCGCCATCAACATCCATGTCATCATCTTGTCGATTCATCAAACGGGGGACATTGCTTGCACCTGCAGAGTCATTCCTTCTGTTCAGCATTCCAGCAGCCAGGGTAAGGAGAGCATCAGCGCCCTGGTTCAACTGCGAAGCTTCATCTGCAGAATGAGCACCTGCCCAGTATTTCATAAACACCACAGCATGGTAGATTAGCTCAACAGGATTTTTAGGGTAAATCTTATCAAAACAGGCTTTGTTACGTGCTTTCCATATAGCCCAGCAAATTGCTGCCAATCCAGCTATTTGGACATTGCGACTGGCATTGGAAAAGTTTGGTATCCACCAAAAATATTGGGCAAAGGACCCAGGTCGGTTATGGGCTCCTACAGCCGTCCCCACCATGCTCCACAGGAATTTTGTTGCAGTACAGGAAAAGAAGAGGTGTAGAATAGATTCATGGGTAAAGCAAAATAGACAGGAGGGGCTGCCTGTCCAGTTCCTTTTCAAAAGATTGTCTTTTGTTGCTATGACATTATGCCAGATGAGCCATAACCAGATTTTGATTTTCAGAGGGATTTTGCTCTTCCAGAGGTGCTTGAAAGACCTGTCTATGCCATTGTGCAAAGCTTTTTGTACAAACTCTTGACAGAGAATTGCCCATTCTTTGTCCATTTCCAGCTTGGCCTATCAATTGCATCAGTCAAGTTAATCTGTTGCAAAATATTGAAGGAGATATGCCCTAGAGGCAATAATAAAGTGGTTATTATTTATATCTTTATGTTTATGATAAATGTTTATATATCATGCTATAATTGTATTAACCGAAACATTAGTACATGTGTGATATGTAGACAAACAAGAAGTCCCTAGTATGCCTCTTAAACTAGCTTGTTGATTAATGGATGATTAGTTTCATAATCATGAACATTGGATGTTATTAATAACAAGGTTATATCATTATATGAATGATGTAATGGACACACCCAATTAAGCGTAGCATAAGATCTCGTCATTAAGTTATTTGCTATAAGCTTTCGATACATAATTACCTAGTCCTTATGACCATGAGATCATGTAAATCACTTATACCGGAAAGGTACTTTGATTACACCAAACACCACTGCGTAAATGGGTGGCTATAAAGGTGGGATTAAGTATCTGGAAAGTATGAGTTGAGGCATATGGATCAACAGTGGGATTTGTCCATCCCGATGACGGATAGATATACTCTGGGCCCTCTCGGTGGAATGTCGTCTAATGTCTTGCAAGCATATGAATGAGTTCATAAGAGACCACATACCACGGTACGAGTAAAGAGTACTTGTCAGGAGACGAGGTTGAACAAGGTATAGAGTGATACCGAAGATCAAACCTCGGACAAGTAAAATATCGCGTGACAAAGGGAATTGGTATTGTATGTGAATGGTTCATTCGATCACTAAAGTCATCGTTAAATATGTGGGAGCCATTATGGATCTCCAGATCCCACTATTGGTTATTGGTCGGAGTGAGTACTCAACCATGTCCGCATAGTTCACGAACCGTAGGGTGACACACTTAAAGTTGGATGTTGAAATGGTAGTTCTTGAATATGGAATGGAGTTGGAATATTTGTTCGAAGTCCCGGATGTGATCCCGGACATCACGAGGAGTTCCGGAATGGTCCGGAGTATAAGATTCATATATAGGATGTCATTTTATGTGAATAAAATGTCGCGGAAGGTTCTATGGAAGGTTCTAGAAGGTTCTAGAAAAGTCCGGAAGAAACCACCAAGGAAGGTGGAGTCCACATGGGACTCCACCTCCATGGCCGGCCAACCCTAGTGGGGGAGGAGTCCCAAGTGGACTCCCCCTAGGGGGCCGGCCACCCCCCATATGGGAGGTGGAACTCCCACCTTGGTAGGAGTCCTAGCTTGGCTAGGTTTCCCCCTCCCTATGGAAGGTTTTTGGTTCGGGTCTTATTCGAAGACTTGGAGACCAACTCTTGGGGTTCCACCTATATAATGAGGGGCATAGGGGAGGGGCCGGACACACCAAAGCCACCACCTTGGCCGCACCCCTTGGAGGTCGGCCACCCCTCTCCCCAAACCCTAGCCGCCCCACTCCTCCTTCTTCCCCGCACGCTTAGCGAAGCTCCGCCGGGATTCTCCACCGCCACCGACACCACGCCGTCGTGCTGTCGGATTCAAGAGGAGCTACTACTTCCGCTGCCCGCCGGAACGGGGAGGTGGACGTCGTCTTCATCAACAACCGAACGTGTGACCGAGTACGGAGGTGCTGCCCGTTCGTGGCGCCGGAACCGATCGTGATCAAGATCTTCTACGCGCTTTTGCAAGCGGCAAGTGAACGTCTACCGCAGCAACAAGAGCCTCATCTTGTAGGCTTTGGAATCTCTTCAAGGGTGAGACTCGATACCCCTCGTTGCTACCGTCTTCTAGATTGCATCTTGGCTTGGATTGCGTGTTCGCGGTAGGAAAATTTTTGTTTTCTATGCAACGTTTTCCTACAAGTGGTATCGCAGCCGTGTCTATGCATAGATGGTTGCACGAGTAGAACACAATGGTTTTGTGGGCGTTGATGCTCTTGTTATCTTTAGTTGAGTACTTTGCATCTTTATGGCATAGTGGGATGAAGCGGCTCGGACTAACTTTACATGACCGCGTTCATGAGACTTGTTCCTCGTTCGACATGCAACTTGTATTGCATAAGAGGCTTTGCGGGTGTCTCGTCTCTCCTACTATAGTAAAGATTCAATTTACTCTTCTATTGACAACATTAGTATCAACGTTGTGGTTCATGTTCGTAGGTAGATTAGATCTATATCGAAAACCCTAAACCACGTAAAATATGCAAACCAAATTAGAGAGCGTCTAACTTGTTTTTGCGGGGTTTGGTGATGTGATATGGCCATAATGTGATGATGAATATGTATGAGATGATCATTATTGTATTGTGGCAACCGGCAGGAGCCTTATGGTTGTCTTTAAATTTCATGTTGAGTAGTATTTCAAAGTAGTTGTAATAGTTGCTACATGAGGTGAACAACCATGAAGACAGCGCCATGGACCTTGACGCTACGCCGACGATGATGGAGATCATGCCCGTTGATGATGGAGATCATGTCCGTGCTTTGGAGATGAAGATCGAAGGCGCACAGACTAAAGGGCCATATCATATCACATATGAATTGCATGTGATGTTAATCCTTTATGCATCTTATTTTGCTTAGATCGCGACGGTAGCATTATAAGATGATCCCTCACATTAATATCAAGATAATAAAGTGTTCTTCCCTCGTATGCACCGTTGCATTGTTCGACGTTTTGAAGCATCTCGTGATGATCGGGTGTGATAAACTCGACATACAACGGGTGTAAGCCATGTTGCACACGCGGAATACTTGGGTTTGCTTGACGAGCCTAGCATGTACAGACATGGCCTCGGGACAATGGAAACCGAAAGGTTGAACACGAGTCATATGGATGATATGATCAACATGTTGATGTTCACCATTGAAACTACATCATCTCACGTGATGATCGGTTTTGGTGTAGTGGATTTGGATCGTGTACCACTTTACAACTATGAGGGATGTTGTATTAAGTGGGAGTTCATTAGTAATTAGATTAAAACATGAACTAATTATCATAAACATAGTCCGAGTAGTATTTTGAATTAATTTTGTAGTATTGGCATCCGTTTACTACTATGCGCTAGTCTTATAATTGAGATAGAAATACTCGTTAAAATCTGACTAGGAACTTTACGGATTAGTACCGTATTGTTAATGAATCAAGAAATGATTAAGTCCTATTGCAAACATTTAGTGAAACTCACTTTGTTGATTCAGAGAGCTATGGTTTCAATTAGTACCTAAAGTTATCTTGTCTCCGTGAAACTTGAAGTTCAAATCTGTTTGAAAAGTAAGGAGCTGAAAATTTAGTTTTCAGAAATAATCAAGGTACGAGATATATGTGATATCTAAGACCTTATTGCAAGATGATAGAATATAAATTTGGTGAGACTACATAAACTCATAAGTTTTATGGGAATGTACGAAGGTTGAAGACGCAAGGCGTCCCAATCCTCCAACTATTGGGGCACTAACAATATTCGCATATCCATGAAGTGATTGTCCTTAGTATGCACCGTTGCTAAGACTCGTCGTTTCGAAGCATCACGTGATGATCGGGTGTTATAGATTCTACGTGTGCTTCCAACGGGTACAAGCCAGTTTTGCATATGTGAATAATAAGGTTTAAACTTTATGAGCCTAGCATGTACAGACATGGTCTCAGAAAGTTATCATGAATTAATGGATAAAATTATGAGTGAAATTGTTCATCATATTACAAAGTTACTAATAGTGAAATCTGGAACACTTGTCATATGATGATCAACTTCAAAGTAAGAACCTCAAGGTTATTGGTATTTGACCAACAAACCTAGAAGTTAATGATGTTGAAGTGTTTTTCTGAATAATGAGGAAAGCTAAAAGAGAAACTGCAAAAGATATTTTGGCAAAAAAAGAAAAGAAAAGACTAGAAAGTCTAGCTCAGGTGTATATAAATGATATACATGTTATGGTTGTATTCCTAGTTAAGTCACACTAAGAAATTCTTGGGTATTAGTACTATATTGGTTGGTATGAAGTGTCATACAAAACAACGCAATACAAGAATACAATGGCCTAAGTGACTTACAAGGAATATGGTAGGAATGCACGACTGGAACAAAATAAAGTGTTATTATGTTCGTCGTTGGCATTCTATCTAGCCCTTAGAATTTATAATAAAGAACTTAATAATTGTTATTTTGCTCTGGTCAAATGAAAACAATGAGTTGTTCAAATTATGACATTACTCCATGTATGATGGATAAGTTATTATAAGTCTTAATGGTGAAACACACATACCTAACACTGACGCTAAAAATGCCATAAGGCAAATGATTTGAATTCCACTTATTTGTGGAACCGCAATTTAGGTCATGTTAGAAAGGATCGCATGAAGGAACTCCATGCAAATGGATTTTTGGAGTCATTCGATTTGTTGAATCGTTTGGCACTTGCAAAATCTTTTCTAAAAAGTAATGACTGAAATACCGTTCATAGGCCGAAGAGTTGAACGGGCAACTAACTTAGTGAAAACATACATAATGATATATGTGGTTCACTGGGCATAATTGTGTGCGGAAGATTCTTCTACTTCATGAAAACTTTCAAACAATGAATTGAGTATATATATGTGGATATATTCAATAAGGAAAAGTTTGAAACATTTGAATAGGATTCAAATAAATTTCAGCATGAAGTGGAAATCATCGTAATAGAAATCAAATATCTATGATTGGATCATGATGGAAATATTTGAATTACAAGTTTTAGCGAACATCTAAGAGAGTTATGAAATTGTTCTACAACTTACGTTTCTTGGAGTATCATAGTGATGATGAAGTATCCAAGAGATATATCCAAACTTTGTTGGATCAATGATGAGATAAAATATTGATGCCATTATATTTTTGTGGATTATGCTTTAGTGACTACCGCTTTTACACTCGAATAGAGCATCATCATGATCCGTTGAAATGACACCATACAAGTTATGGCATGGGTATAAACCCTAATAGTCAACCAAAATCGGATGAATGTCTTTGTTGGTTATCCCAGAGATTTAATTGGGAATTCTTCCCACGAGACAAAGACAAAAGTGTTTGTCAATGTTTCTTTTTTCCGAGAAATTGTTTCGAGTAAAGTATTTGAGTGGGAGGACAATATAATTTGATAAGGTTTATGAACCTGAGCATAATGATCGAGTAGCGCAGCATCGGAATTGGTTTCGGAAGCGGCCACGAGCGATCATGGCTCTCATGACTACAAAGTGTTTTAGCCATGGAGATCGAAGTACATATTGAACCTTGTAGGTATGGTTTACTTTGTGATCAAATAAATGATTTGTGGACAAAGGATTGATTTTGATCAATGATAAACCAACTACAAAACAAAGAAGTTATGATGGGCCCTGACTCCATTAAAATGGCCATGCGCCATGAAATCCAAGATATATGAATACTTTATGAAAGTAAATGGATCTATGAAATTGATAGACTTGGATGAAATATCCTTGAAGAAAGCTTGACTTATCGAAAAATTGTTTACGACAAAGTTCAAAGAGTTGAATACGATAAGATTAGATCTTCCGTAGCAATGCTTATAGTCTATGTGGATTATTCTAGTAATCACTACATATTTCTTTTATGAGATATGCTAGTAGGATGGCAAAATACACTATTTAACAGAAGTATGTATACAAGATACAACCAAGAGTTTTGCTGGTCCGTGGAATACTAGATAGGTATACAAGCTTCAATTGGATGAAGTAAGTATCACGGAGTTGGAATCTTCACCAGATGAAATAGTCAAAGAGTTTTTTGATTTCATCAGAGACGATGAAGAAGCTTGCATTTGCAAAAAAATTAAGTGGGAGCGCTAAGACACATTTATAATACTTTATGTAGGTGACATATAGTTGGTTATAAATGATGTAATTATATACTTGATTAAAAAGGTTTCATTGAGAATTAACTTCAATGAAAGGATATGGACTGAAACAAATTTAGTGTCAAGATCTATGTAGATAGATTGAAACACATAAATAAGTTTAAGTCAAAGTACATATGATGGATATTGAAGAAGTTCAATATAGAAATATTAAGAAAATGTTCTTGTCATGTGAAGGTTTAACAAGACTTGAGTGTATCTGACACTCAATGAGTAAAAACACATGAGTGATTATAGATCACGAATAATATGTACACAATCAGATATCATGTGCTATAAAGTGTTATGAGCATATACCAGAATGATTCATATGATGATCATTGGACGACAGTAAGAATATCCTTGAGTACTTTAGAAGAACTAAGGATATATATATATATTTTTGTATGAATAAATGACAAACAAATCGCTGTAAGGTGTTACACCGATATTGGTTTTGTCACATATAAAATATAATTTCAATCTCAAATTAGACTAAGTGTTGTTTAAAAGGTAGCACAATGAGCTAGAAGTTGTCTATGCTAGATTTAGAAGAGTTCTAAATATTGTGACGGATTCTACAAAAGAAGGCAGAATATGTCATTATTTTAACAATGACAAAGGATGTTAAGTCAAGAGGTTCTTTGAGAACTTGGTGTAGTTCCGACAGAGTCAAAACTTTGAAGCTATATTGTGTGTGACAATATTAGTGACATATTTCAGACAGCGGAATTAAGGTTCCACCAGAAGATCAAACATATTTAAATGCCAACTCATTTGGAAATGAGTGATGCGTTGAGACGCAAATGAATTACAAAATACATACGTTTCTGAGCGTGTCAGATCCGATGACTAAAAACCTCTCCCGTGAGCAATGCATGATATAGCACCAGAAGGCCAAGGTGTTATATCTTTACAAATGTAAAATAGATTATTGACTCTAGTGCAAGTGGGAGACTGAAGGAGATATGCCCTAGAGGCAATAATAAAGTGGTTATTATTTATATCTTTATGTTTATGATAAATGTTTATATATCATGCTATAATTGTATTAACCGAAACATTAGTACATGTGTGATATGTAGACAAACAAGAAGTCCCTAGTATGCCTCTTAAACTAGCTTGTTGATTAATGGATGATTAGTTTCATAATCATGAACATTGGATGTTATTAATAACAAGGTTATATCATTATATGAATGATGTAATGGACACACCCAATTAAGCGTAGCATAAGATCTCGTCATTAAGTTATTTGCTATAAGCTTTCGATACATAATTACCTAGTCCTTATGACCATGAGATCATGTAAATCACTTATACCGGAAAGGTACTTTGATTACACCAAACACCACTGCGTAAATGGGTGGCTATAAAGGTGGGATTAAGTATCCGGAAAGTATGAGTTGAGGCATATGGATCAACAAGTGGGATTTGTCCATCCCGATGACGGATAGATATACTCTGGGCCCTCTCGGTGGAATGTCGTCTAATGTCTTGCAAGCATATGAATGAGTTCATAAGAGACCACATACCACGGTACGAGTAAAGAGTACTTGTCGGAGACGAGGTTGAACAAGGTATAGAGTGATACCGAAGATCAAACCTCGGACAAGTAAAATATCGCGTGACAAAGGGAATTGGTATTGTATGTGAATGGTTCATTCGATCACTAAAGTCATCGTTAAATATGTGGGAGCCATTATGGATCTCCAGATCCCACTATTGGTTATTGGTCGGAGTGAGTACTCAACCATGTCCGCATAGTTCACGAACCGTAGGGTGACACACTTAAAGTTGGATGTTGAAATGGTAGTTCTTGAATATGGAATGGAGTTGGAATATTTGTTCGAAGTCCCGGATGTGATCCCGGACATCACGAGGAGTTCCGGAATGGTCCGGAGTATAAGATTCATATATAGGATGTCATTTTATGTGAATAAAATGTCGCGGAAGGTTCTATGGAAGGTTCTAGAAGGTTCTAGAAAAGTCCGGAAGAAACCACCAAGGAAGGTGGAGTCCACATGGGACTCCACCTCCATGGCCGGCCAACCCTAGTGGGGGAGGAGTCCCAAGTGGACTCCCCCTAGGGGGCCGGCCACCCCCCCATATGGGAGGTGGAACTCCCACCTTGGTAGGAGTCTTAGCTTGGCTAGGTTTCCCCCTCCCTATGGAAGGTTTTTGGTTCGGGTCTTATTCGAAGACTTGGAGACCAACTCTTGGGGTTCCACCTATATAATGAGGGGCATAGGGGAGGGGCCGGACACACCAAAGCCACCACCTTGGCCGCACCCCTTGGAGGTCGGCCACCCCCTCTCCCCAAACCCTAGCCGCCCCACTCCTCCTTCTTCCCCGCACGCTTAGCGAAGCTCCGCCGGGATTCTCCACCGCCACCGACACCACGCCGTCGTGCTGTCGGATTCAAGAGGAGCTACTACTTCCGCTGCCCGCCGGAACGGGGAGGTGGACGTCGTCTTCATCAACAACCGAACGTGTGACCGAGTACGGAGGTGCCGCCCGTTCGTGGCGCCGGAACCGATCGTGATCAAGATCTTCTACGCGCTTTTGCAAGCGGCAAGTGAACGTCTACCGCAGCAACAAGAGCCTCATCTTGTAGGCTTTGGAATCTCTTCAAGGGTGAGACTCGATACCCCCTCGTTGCTACCGTCTTCTAGATTGCATCTTGGCTTGGATTGCGTGTTCGCGGTAGGAAAATTTTTGTTTTCTATGCAACGTTTTCCTACAAATATTAACAAGCCCACACCACAATTCCATCAACCCTGTGGACAACCATCTCCTAAAAGAGAGTCTCCAACCCATAGCTGATGCAGCAGCCACTGTGATCTTTTGCTCATTACAAATATCAAATAACTCTGGGAATTTATCTTTCAGAGGGGTATGTCCACACCAAGCATCACCCCAGAAGCTGGTCCTGCATCCATTTCCAACAACCATCCTCCTCTCACACAAATAAATGTCTCTAATATATAGCATGTCTGACCATAGAGGAGAATCACCACTTCTATGTCTGCTAAAATAAATACCAGAATCTCCCAGATACTTTTTCCTCATAAAATTCTGCCAAGGTCCTTCATCTTTTTCCAGTTTCCACCACCACTTGCACATCAAGCTGATGTTGAATTTGTGCAGGTCCTTCACTCCAAGGCCACCCTTACTCCTGGGTTTGCAAATCCATCTCCACTTAACAAAGCGGTATTTCTTTTTGTCTGCAGCCCCAACCCAAAAGAAAGTCCTGATGGGTCTTGATATATTTTCAATATTAGTTTTATGGAGCAGTCTCATAGACATCTGATACACAACAATATTGGATAAACAAGCATCAATCTTGATCAATCTTCCACCAATAGACATAGTACTGCCCATCCAGCCACCCATACTCTTTTTCACCTTGTCTTCTATGAACTGCAACTCTGCAACTGACAATCTCCTGGCACACACATGTGTACCCAAGTACTTAATAGGCCATTTACCCTTCTGACAGTTGAATAGATCAACATAATCATGTAACTTGTCAGGATCATCAAGCACCATCATGATTTCATTTTTTTCAAAGTTAATTTTCAAGCCAGACATCACTTCAAAAATGTATAGTAATAACTTTAAGTTTCTGGCTCCACCAAGATCATCCTGGATCAGCAAAATAGTGTCATCTGCATATTGAAGTATGGCTATACCATTCTCCACCAGGTTATCAGCCAACCCTTTGAACAAACCATTTCTCTGTGCATTTTCAATCATTTTGGACAAACTATTAGCTGCCATGTTAAACAAAAGGGAGCAAAAGGATCCCCTGTCTCACCCCTTTGAAACTGCCAAAGTAAGGGCCCAACCTGTCATTAATCTTAACACTGAGAGTCCCTTTTGTGATTGCTTCTTTAATCCAAATAATCCATTTGTCACTAAAACCTTTTTGTCTGCACCAATCTAACAAGAAATTCCAGTTCACTTTATCATAGGCTTTTTCAAAATCAATTTTCAGCACTACCCCCTATTTTTTCTTGATTTTGGATTCTCTAAGGATTTCCTGCAGCAGCATCACTCCATCTGTGATATATCTGAAGGAGATATGCCCTAGAGGCAATAATAAAGTGGTTATTATTTATATCTTTATGTTTATGATAAATGTTTATATATCATGCTATAATTGTATTAACCGAAACATTAGTACATGTGTGATATGTAGACAAACGAGAAGTCCCTAGTATGCCTCTTAAACTAGCTTGTTGATTAATGGATGATTAGTTTCATAATCATGAACATTGGATGTTATTAATAACAAGGTTATATCATTATATGAATGATGTAATGGACACACCCAATTAAGCGTAGCATAAGATCTCGTCATTAAGTTATTTGCTATAAGCTTTCGATACATAATTACCTAGTCCTTATGACCATGAGATCATGTAAATCACTTATACCGGAAAGGTACTTTGATTACACCAAACACCACTGCGTAAATGGGTGGCTATAAAGGTGGGATTAAGTATCCGGAAAGTATGAGTTGAGGCATATAGATCAACAATGGGATTTGTCCATCCCGATGACGGATAGATATACTCGGGCCCTCTCGGTGGAATGTCGTCTAATGTCTTGCAAGCATATGAATGAGTTCATAAGAGACCACATACCACGGTACGAGTAAAGAGTACTTGTCGGGAGACGAGGTTGAACAAGGTATAGAGTGATACCGAAGATCAAACCTCGGACAAGTAAAATATCGCGAGACAAAGGGAATTGGTAATGTATGTGAATGGTTCATTCGATCACTAAAGTCATCGTTGAATATGTGGGAGCCATTATGGATCTCCGCATCCCGCTATTGGTTATTGGTCGGAGTAAGTACTCAACCATGTCCGCATAGTTCTCGAACCGTAGGGTGACACACTTAAAGTTGGATGTTGAAATGGTAGTACTTGAATTATGGAATGGAGTTCGAATATTTGTTCGGAGTCCCGGATGAGATCCCGGACATCACGAGGAGTTCCGGAATGGTCCGAGAATAAGATTCATATATAGGATGTCATTTTATGTGAAATAAAATGTCGCGGAAGGTTCTATGGAAGGTTCTAGAAGGTTCTAGAAAAGTCCGGAAGAAACCACCAAGGAAGGTGGAGTCCACAAGGGACTCCACCTCCATGGCCGGCCAGCCCTAGATGGGGTGGAGTCCCAAGTGGACTCCACCATAGGGGGCCGGCCACCCCCACATGGGAGGTGGGAATCCCACCTTTGGGTGGGAGTCCTAGTTGGGCTAGGATTGCCCCCTCCTATGGAAGGTTTTGGTTTCGGGTCTTATTCGAAGACTTGGACACCAACACTTGGGTTCCACCTATATAATGAGGGGCATAGGGGAGGGGCCGGACACACCAAAGCCACCACCTTGGCCGCACCCCTTGGAGGCCGGCCACCCCCTCTCCCCAAACCCTAGCCGCCCCACTCCTCCTTCTTCCCCGCACGCTTAGCGAAGCTCCGCCGGGATTCTCCACCACCACCGACACCACGCCGTCGTGCTGTCGGATTCAAGAGGAGCTACTACTTCCGCTGCCCGCTGGAACGGGGAGGTGGACGTCGTCTTCATCAACAACCGAACGTGTGACCGAGTACGGAGGTGCCGCCCGTTCGTGGCGCCGGAACCGATCGTGATCAAGATCTTCTACGCGCTTTGCAAGCGGCAAGTGAACGTCTACCGCAGCAACAAGAGCCTCATCTTGTAGGCTTTGGAATCTCTTCAAGGGTGAGACTCGATACCCCCTCGTTGCTACCGTCTTCTAGATTGCATCTTGGCTTGGATTGCGTGTTCGCGGTAGGAAAATTTTTGTTTTCTATGCAACGTTATCCTACAGAGTGGTATCGAGCCGTGTCTATGCATAGATGGTTGCACGAGTAGAACACAATGGTTTGTGGGCGTTGATGCTCTTGTTATCTTTAGTTGAGTACTTTGCATCTTTATGGCATAGTGGGATGAAGCGGCTCGGACTAACTTTACATGACCGCGTTCATAAGACTTGTTCCTCGTTCGACATGCAACTTGTATTGCATAAGAGGCTTTGCGGGTGTCTGTCTCTCCTACTATAGTAAAGATTCAATTTACTCTTCTATTGACAACATTAGTATCAACGTTGTGGTTCATGTTCGTAGGTAGATTAGATCTATATCGAAAACCCTAAACCACGTAAAATATGCAAACCAAATTAGAGAGCGTCTAACTTGTTTTTGCAGGGTTTGGTGATGTGATATGGCCATAATGTGATGATGAATATGTATGAGATGATCATTATTGTATTGTGGCAACCGGCAGGAGCCTTATGGTTGTCTTTAAATTTCATGTTGAGTAGTATTTCAAAGTAGTTGTAATAGTTGCTACATGGAGGACAATCATGAAGACGGCGCCATGGACCTTGACGCTACGCCGACGATGATGGAGATCATGCCCGTTGATGATGGAGATCATGTCCGTGCTTTGGAGATGAAGATCGAAGGCGCAAAGACTAAAGGGCCATATCATATCACATATGAATTGCATGTGATGTTAATCCTTTATGCATCTTATTTTGCTTAGATCGCGACGGTAGCATTATAAGATGATCCCTCACATTAATATCAAGATAATAAAGTGTTCTTCCCTTGTATGCACCGTTGCATTGTTCGACGTTTTGAAGCATCTCGTGATGATCGGGTGTGATAAACTCGACATACAACGGGTGTAAGCCATGTTGCACACGCGGAATACTTGGGTTTGCTTGACGAGCCTAGCATGTACAGACATGGCCTCGGGACAATGGAAACCGAAAGGTTGAACACGAGTCATATGGATGATATGATCAACATGTTGATGTTCACCATTGAAACTACATCATCTCACGTGATGATCGGTTTTGGTGTAGTGGATTTGGATCGTGTACCACTTTACAACTATGAGGGATGTTGTATTAAGTGGGAGTTCATTAGTAATTAGATTAAAACATGAACTAATTATCATAAACATAGTCTCGAGTAGTATTTTGAATTAATTTTGTAGTATTGGCATCCGTTTACTACTATGCGCTAGTCTTATAATTGAGATAGAAATACTCGTTAAAATCTGACTAGAAACTTTACGGATTAGTACCGTATTGTTAATGAATCAAGAAATGATTAAGTCCTATTGCAAACATTTAGTGAAACTCACTTTGTTGATTCAGAGAGCTATGATTTCAATTAGTACCTAAAGTTATCTTGTCTCCGTGAAACTTGAAGTTCAAATCTGTTTGAAAAGTAAGGAGCTGAAAATTTAGTTTTCAGAAATAATCAAGGTACGAGATATATGTGATATCTAAGACCTTATTGCAAGATGATAGAATATAAATTTGGTGAGACTACATAAACTCATAAGTTTTATGGGAATGTACGAAGGTTGAAGACGCAAGGCGTCCCAATCCTCCAACTATTGGGGCACTAACAATATTCGCATATCCATGAAGTGATTGTCCTTAGTATGCACCGTTGCTAAGACTCGTCGTTTCGAAGCATCACGTGATGATCGGGTGTTATAGATTCTACGTGTGCTTCCAACGGGTACAAGCCGCTTATGCATATGCGAATACTAAGGTTTAAACTTTATGAGCCTAGCATGTACGGACATGGTCTCGAAAGTTATCATGAATTGATGGATAAAATTATGAGTGAAATTGTTCATCGTATTACAAATTTACTAATAGTGAAATCTGAAACACTTGTCATATGATGATCAACTTCAAAGTAAGAACCTCAAGGTTATTGGTATTTGACCAACAAACCTAGAAGTTATTGATGTTGAAATGTTTTTCTGAATAATGAGGAAAGCTAAAAGAGAAACCGCAAAAGATATTTTGGCAAAAGAAAAGAAAAGACTAGAAAGTCTAGCTCGTGTGTATATAAATGATATACATGTTATGGTTGTATTCCTAGTTAAGTCACACAATGAAATTCTTGGGTATTAATACCATATTGGTTGGTATGAAGTGTCATACAAAACAACGCAATACAAGAATACAATGGCCTAAGTGATCGACAAGGAATATGATAGGAATGCACGTCCGGAACAAAATAAAGTGTTATTATGTTCGTCGTTGGTATTCTATCTACCCCTTAGAATTTATAATAAAGAACTTAATAATTGTTATTTTGCTCTGGTCAAATGAAAACAATGAGTTGTTCAAATTATGACATTACTCCATGTATGATGGATAAGTTATTATAAATCTTAATGGTGAAACACACATACATAACACTGACGCTAAAAATGCCATAAGGCAAATGATTTGAATTCCACTTATTTGTGGAACCGCAATTTAGGTCATGTTAGAAAGGATCGCATGAAGGAACTCCATGCAAATAGATTTTTGGAGTCATTCGATTTGTTGAATCGTTTGGCACTTGCAAAATCTTTTCTAAAAGGTAATGACTGAAATACCGTTCATAGGCCGAAGAGTTGAACGGGCAACTAACTTAGTGAAAACATACATAATGATATATGTGGTTCACTCGGGCATAGTTGTGTGCGGAAGATTCTTCTACTTCATGAAAACTTTCAAACAATGAATTGAGTATATATGTGGATATATTCAATAAGGAAAAGTTTGAAACATTTGAATAGGATTCAAATAAATTTCAGCATGAAGTGGAAATCATCGTAATAGAAATCAAATATCTATGATTGGATCATGGTGGAAATATTTGAATTACGAGTTTTAGCGAACATCTAAGAGAGTTATGAAATTGTTCTACAACTTACGTTTCTTGGAGTATCATAGTGATGATGAAGTATCCAAGAGATATATCCAAACTTTGTTGGATCAATGATGAGATAAAAATATTGATGCCATTATATTTTTGTGGATTATGCTTTAGTGACTACCGCTTTTACACTGAATAGAGCATCATCATGATCCGTTGAAATGACACCATACAAGTTATGGCATGGGTATAAACCCTAATAGTCAACCAAAATCGGATGAATGTCTTTGTTGGTTATCCCAGAGATTTAATTGGGAATTCTTCCCACGAGACAAAGACAAAAGTATTTGTCAATGTTTCTTATTTCCGAGAAATTGTTTCGAGTGAAGTATTTGAGTGGGAGGACAATATAATTTGATAAGGTTTATGAACCCGAGCATAATGATCGTAGTAGCGCAGACATCGGAATTGGTTTCGGAAGCGGCCACGACGATCATGGCTCTCATGACTACAAAGTGTTTTAGCCATGGAGATCGAAGTACATATTGAACCTTGTAGGTATGGTTTACTTTGTGATCAAATAAATGATTTGTGGACAAAGGATTGATTTTGATCAATGATAAACCAACTACAAAACAAAGAAGTTATGATGGGCCCTGACTCCATTAAAATGGCCATGCGCCATGAAATCCAAGATAGATGAATACTTTATGAAAGTAAATGGATCTATGAAATTGATAGACTTGGATGAAATATCCTTGAAGAAAGCTTGACTTATCGAAAAATTGTTTACGACAAAGTTCAAAGAGTTGAATACGATAAGATTAGATCTTCCGTAGCAATGCTTATAGTCTATGTGGATTATTCTAGTAATCACTACATATTTCTTTTATGAGATATGCTAGTAGGATGGCAAAATACACTACTTAACGAAGTATGTATACAAGATACAACCAAGAGTTTTGCTTGGTCCGTGGAATACTAGATAGGTATACAAGCTTCAATTGGATGAAGTAAGTATCACGGAGTTGGAATCTTCACCAGATGAAATAGTCAAAGAGTTTTTGATTTCATCAGAGACGATGAAAAAGCTTGCATTTGCAAGAAATTAAGTGGGAGCGCTAAGACACATTTATAATACTTTATGTAGGTGACATATAGTTGGTTATAAATGATGTAATTATATACTTGATTAAAAAGGTTTCATTGAGAATTAACTTCAATGAAAGGATATGGACCGAAACAAATTTAGTGTCAAGATCTATGAAGATAGATTGAAACACATAAATAAGTTTAAGTCAAAGTACATATGATGGATATTGAAGAAGTTCAATATAGAAATATTAAGAAAATATTCTTGTCATGTGAAGGTTTAACAAGACTTGAGTGTATCTGACACTCAATGAGTAAAAACACATGAGTGATTATAGATCACGAATAATATGTACACAATCAGATATCATGTGCTATAAAGTGTTATGAGCATATACCAGAATGATTCATATGATGATCATTGGACGACAGTAAGAATATCCTTGAGTACTTTAGAAGAACTAAGGATATATATATTTTTTTTTGTATGAAGAAATGACAAACAAATCGCTGTAAGGTGTTACACCGATATTGGTTTTGTCACATATAAAATATAATTTCAATCTCAAAATTAGACTAAGTGTTGTTTAAAAGGTAGCACAATGAGCTAGAAGTTGTCTATGCTAGATTTAGAAGAGTTCTAAATATTGTGACGGATTCTACAAAAGAAGGCAGAGTATGTCATTATTTTGACAATGACAAAGGATGTTAAGTCAAGAGGTTCTTTGAGAACTTGGTGTAGTTCCGACTGAGTCAAAACTTTGAAGCTATATTGTGTGTGACAATATTAGTGACATATTTCGGACAGCGGAATTAAGGTTCCACCGGAAGATCAAACATATTTAAATGCCAACTCATTTGGAAATGAGTGATGCGTTGAGACGCAAATGAATTACAAAATACATACGTTTACGAGCGTGTCGATCCGATGACTAAAAACCTCTCCCGTGAGCAATACATGATAAAGCACCGGAAGGCCAAGGTGTTATATCTTTACAAATGTAAAATAGATTATTGACTCTAGTGCAAGTGGGAGACTCGAAGGAGATATGCCCTAGAGGCAATAATAAAGTGGTTATTATTTATATCTTTATGTTTATGATAAATGTTTATATATCATGCTATAATTGTATTAACCGAAACATTAGTACATGTGTGATATGTAGACAAACAGGAAGTCCCTAGTATGCCTCTTAAACTAGCTTGTTGATTAATGGATGATTAGTTTCATAATCATGAACATTGGATGTTATTAATAACAAGGTTATATCATTATATGAATGATGTAATGGACACACCCAATTAAGCGTAGCATAAGATCTCGTCATTAAGTTATTTGCTATAAGCTTTCGATACATAATTACCTAGTCCTTATGACCATGAGATCATGTAAATCACTTATACCGGAAAGGTACTTTGATTACACCAAACACCACTCGCGTAAATGGGTGGCTATAAAGGTGGGATTAAGTATCCGGAAAGTATGAGTTGAGGCATATAGATCAACAAGTGGGATTTGTCCATCCCGATGACGGATAGATATACTCTGGGCCCTCTCGGTGGAATGTCGTCTAATGTCTTGCAAGCATATGAATGAGTTCATAAGAGACCACATACCACGGTACGAGTAAAGAGTACTTGTCGGAGACGAGGTTGAACAAGGTATAGAGTGATACCGAAGATCAAACCTCGGACAAGTAAAATATCGCGAGACAAAGGGAATTGGTAATGTATGTGAATGGTTCATTCGATCACTAAAGTCATCGTTGAATATGTGGGAGCCATTATGGATCTCCAGATCCCGCTATTGGTTATTGGTCGGAGTAAGTACTCAACCATGTCCGCATAGTTCTCGAACCGTAGGGTGACACACTTAAAGTTGGATGTTGAAATGGTAGTACTTGAATTATGGAATGGAGTTCGAATATTTGTTCGGAGTCCCGGATGAGATCCCGGACATCACGAGGAGTTCCGGAATGGTCCGGAGAATAAGATTCATATATAGGATGTCATTTTATGTGAAATAAAATGTCGCGGAAGGTTCTATGGAAGGTTCTAGAAGGTTCTAGAAAAGTCCGGAAGAAACCACCAAGGAAGGTGGAGTCCACAAGGGACTCCACCTCCATGGCCGGCCAGCCCTAGATGGGGTGGAGTCCCAAGTGGACTCCACCATAGGGGGCCGGCCACCCCCACATGGGAGGTGGGAATCCCACCTTTGGGTGGGAGTCCTAGTTGGGCTAGGATTGCCCCCTCCTATGGAAGGTTTTGGTTTCGGGTCTTATTCGAAGACTTGGACACCAACACTTGGGTTCCACCTATATAATGAGGGGCATAGGGGAGGGGCCGGACACACCAAAGCCACCACCTTGGCCGCACCCCTTGGAGGCCGGCCACCCCTCTCCCCAAACCCTAGCCGCCCCACTCCTCCTTCTTCCCCGCACGCTTAGCGAAGCTCCGCCGGGATTCTCCACCACCACCGACACCACGCCGTCGTGCTCGTCGGATTCAAGAGGAGCTACTACTTCCGCTGCCCGCTGGAACGGGGAGGTGGACGTCGTCTTCATCAACAACCGAACGTGTGACCGAGTACGGAGGTGCTGCCCGTTCGTGGCGCCGGAACCGATCGTGATCAAGATCTTCTACGCGCTTTTGCAAGCGGCAAGTGAACGTCTACCGCAGCAACAAGAGCCTCATCTTGTAGGCTTTGGAATCTCTTCAAGGGTGAGACTCGATACCCCTCGTTGCTACCGTCTTCTAGATTGCATCTTGGCTTGGATTGCGTGTTCGCGGTAGGAAAATTTTTGTTTTCTATGCAACGTTATCCTACAATATCTTCCTCTGATAAAAGCATTCTGGCAGGGGTGAATGAGTTTCCCCATTATTGGTTCAGCTCTAGCAGTCATGGCTTTGGTGAAGATTTTGAACAAAACTTGCAGCAAGCAAATTGGTCTATACTTCTGAATGATATCAGCATCCTCTCCTTTGGGAATGAGAGTAATAATCCCATAGTTTATTCTCTCCAAACTAATATTATGTTCATGAAAATCATTGAACATATGTAGCAAATCCATCTTGATGATGTCCCAGCAATGTTGATAGAATTCCACGGGGATTCCATCAGGGCCAACAGCCTTGTTCTTTTCCATCTGGCAGATAATATCATGAATTTCTTGCTCAGTGAAACTTATGTCAAGATTAATTATGTCATCTTCATTCAATTTTTCCTCTTCATCCCAAACTTCATCTCTCAATCTGACACCAGCATCATGAACTGGTCCAAACAAGTTTTTGTAGAAGCTGGTAGCATGTTCTAAAAGAGCAGGTGTCCCCTATATATTTTCAGAACCATTTTTCAAAGAGAACATTGTCCTTTTTCTTTTACTGCCATTTGCAATTCTATGAAAATAACTAGTGTTATTGTCTCCATGCAGTAGCCATTGTACCTTTGATCTTTGCTGCCAAAAGGCCTCCTCTTTTTCCAACAAGTGTAAAAATTCCTCCTGAATCTGTACTTTCCTGCATGTCTGTTCAAAGGAAATGTTACCCTGTTCTTCTAAATCTTCCAAGGTGGCTAACTCCAGATGCAGGTCATGTATTTTCTTCTTGTCTCTTCCTCTAATATTTGCACCCCAACCTTTCAAATCACTTTTGATTTTCTTTAATTTTATCTGCACCCTTTCCAAGGAATTGCAAGCTCTAACCGGCTGTCTCCAGCTTCTTTCCACTCTATACAAGAACTCTTCCTCTTTCAGCCAACTTTTTTCAAATCTGGAAGTCTTCTTTTTCAACTCTCTGCCTTCCATAGTATCCAAAATAATGGGATTGTGGTCAGAGACATCCCTAGTAACTTTATGGACAGTTGTGAAAGGAAATAAATCCTCCCAGTCTGAAGACATCAGAAATCTATCAAGCTTCTCCAAAGTGGGATTAATTTGATTATTTGACCAGGTATACTGACCCCAGACATCTCAATTTCTCTAAGATCATGAGAATTGATTATTGCATTGAACAAACTGGACCATTTATTCCTTCTCATCCCTTTATTCTTCTCAAAGGAAAATCTGAGAATATTAAAATCTCCTCCAATCAGCAAAGGATTTTTCTGATTGCTGCAAACAGCAGCCAATTCAGCCAGAAACATTTCTTTATCTTCCTCCTGTGCAGCTTCATAAACAAACACTAGATCCCACTTTAACTGGATGTTCAAGTCTTGAAGAGTCACCTTGATAAAGAATCTACCCAAAACAGTATCCAGTACATCAAATCAGATCTTGTTAAATCCACCAAGGATACCACCAGCTCGACCAATAGAAGGAATCCATCTCCAGGAAAATTGATTCACATGATCAATTTTCCTGAAAAAAGCCTGCGAATAATCTTTTTTAATAGTTTCCTGCAGACCAATAAAATCTAACTGCTGCTCTCTAATGAAATCTGCCAAGAAAACACTCATCCCTTTCTTTCCCACTCCTCTGCAGTTCATACTGGCACCAATCATAGATATTTTGGATTTTTTCTTCTGACTCTGGGTCCAGTCACCATGCCACACACAGGGTGGTCATCGGTGACTTTTCCCTGGGCAGCAACAACACCAGACTGTGCTCCCAAAGATCTTGCATTGCATCTATTCCTTTCCATAGATCTTTGAATTTTTTTTTGCAGATTTCAGTCTTTTTCTGGTTCTCCTGGATACAACTGGAGTGAAATCCTCCTCATCATCATTTTCTTCTCCAAATCCCAAAAAGAGCACCTGATTGGTTTCAGCAGGTTGTGCATCGTTTTTTTCATTTTGCAGCAATTGTGATTTACAATTCAAATTATGTCTAGCTATCTCAAGATCTTTAATATGATTGATTTTTTCAAGGGTAAAAGTATCAGGATCAACACCCATTTCAAGAGCTCTAGAACAAATATCCTCATCATCCAAAATAGCAAAAGAATTAAAAGCATTGAGATTTGTACCTGAAGTATTCCTTGGTTGCTGTGTCCTGGTGCCATCCACCACCCTGGATGTGGCCTGAGGATGCCCAGCAATTCTTGTACTTGCCCTTGCTGGCTGCACAGGATCCAGAATGTTGATCACCATTCTCCTTCCATCTCCAACAGAAGTCACCTGCACCTCTTCTTGAGTTAACCCTTCTTGCATATCCTCCTGGAGATTTTCTGCTTCATATTGAGGGCCATCCATTGGGATAACAACTGCAGTATGTTCATGTTCCAAAGATGGAGCACCCAGAGCAAGAATCACCACTGTATGTGTTCAACCTCTTGTTCCTCCTCCTGCTGATCTTCCTCATTGTCACTGCCATCATAATCCACCATGTCAATTGATCCATCATCAATATTATCATGAGCAGGTTGCACTTGTTCTTCTATAATTGGTTCCATCATTTTCTAGTATTTTTTCTGGTGAGTAAAAACTTTGTCACTCCCACTCTTCACCAATTTACTCATGAAATCTCTGAAACTGGCATCACTGGACATAGATGAGAATCCTGTCCCCTCTACCAATCTTTCTGGAGCCAGAGCAGCAGCAACTTCTTTATGAACTTCAAGCAGAGGGATCTGGCTGGTGTTTTGATCACAATTTTCCATGATTCTGACCTCAGCAGAGGAAGAACCAGAATTATCAACAGGAGCAACTTGTGGATTCATATCATTCTGGACTCTTGAAGCAAAGGAATCAGAAACTGTATCAGATAAGCTAGAGGAGCTCACCACAACCTCCTTACCTTTCTCAGCACCACCCTGAGGAGCATTTTGATATGAACCTTGAGTATGTCCACCTCTGTTTTTAGTCTCCCTTGTAGTAATGTTTTCATTACCACCCCCTGCAGCATTCAAAGTATCATCATTACCAGTTCTCTGTCTCTTGGGGGAGTTCTGCTGTGAATCACCATTGGCATTCTCCACTGCAGAAGCATAATATGTTGCAGGATTGGTATTGGGATCAATCACCTCCCTAGTAAACTGGAATTCATAGAATCCCATCTTGATGGCACCAATTCTGGAGCTTGGTACAAGTGCAGGATCCTGACAACCAATTTTGGCTCTGATATAACCAAAGTTCCTGAGGCAGTTCATATCTAAGGCTAGAGGCAGCCCAGCCATAATTGCAACATAATAAGCAGTGGACTTGTTTCTGTATTTCATAGGAATTCCTTTTATTCTAAACCAAGCTTCTTCCATCACAGCAAATGGTTCAATATCTCCAGCCCATTTCTCAATCTTGATAATGGTATCAGGAACAGTTTTCATGAAGAATTTACCAAAATGGGATAATTCTTCGATACACTTGGCATTAGGGAATCTAGTGATGTATTGATTCTTAGCAGCTACCTTAACATAAAATCTCCATTTGTAACCCATGGAATTAGACCAAACTTGAAATTCATGCTCCATGTCTCTGAAGGTAGCTTCCCCCCTAACCACTGTTATCTGAGCATAATTCAACAGCTCAAGAGATTGCACTTCTGCTTCTACATCAGGAATGACATAGAAACATTGACCAAAATCTGGACTACCATAATAAGGTGCTTTATATTCCCAAGGGTCTCTATCCTGATAGATGCTAACATGGTGATTTTTGCCACAGTTTAAGCAACCAAAAGGATTCTCAAACCTACTATTCTGGAATGGAAGAGTAGCAGGAACAACGCCTTTGTTACCTGTCGCCACCGATGGAAGTACAGAGGACCCCATAGGTACGACAACAACTGTATTCGGAACAGCAGAGGAACTGGGAGCAGATCTGCCAGAAATAGGACCATGGTGGTCTGATGCGGTACTGAGGAAGAAGGCGATGTGGCGAAGGAGTTCGAAGATGAATCAGCCCGGGTCCCTGCCATCTCTTGCCTGTGAGCCCAACGATCTCTGTTGGAGTTATCCACTGTCATCTGATCTTCCTTGCGTTGTCTCTCAGCCAGAGCCCGTTCCCTCGCCGCTTTCTCCGTGATGCGCAAGGTCTCAGCACGACGGCGATCTTCCTCCAGCCTTCGCTCTTCACTGCGGTGACGATCCTCCGAACGGCGCCGCAGATCCGCCTCTCTGCGCCGCTCCTCATCACGCCTCCATTCCTCATCTCTGCGTCTATCTTCTTCCCACCTCGTCTCATCTTCGCGCCTTCGCTCCTCTTCATGCCTCTCTTCAGCGGATCTGAATCTGTTGTTGTAAGGAGCTCTCTGGTATCCCCGCGGCGGAGATCTTCGGAGGGGACGACGATCCATCCCGCCTGCTAGGACTTGAGCAAAGGATCTGTGATCCCCCGATCTCACCCCACGCCAGATCTGAGGAGACGAAATCGGCGGAGACAAAGATCGGGGAGGTTGTGGATCTCTCACGAAGACGACTCCACAAGCCGCCTTCGATCTAGGGTTTGTGAATGGATTGTTGGCGGAGAGTCTCTGGCGACCCACTTCTATGGACCGATGCGATGGGCTGTTGTGAACAGTACTGGGCTGCGGCCTCAAATCCAACTGTTGGACGGACCTTTCCGCCATGGATCTGGGCTGTCAACAGAGGAAAGCGTCTCATCCACACGTACGCAGGACGGTGGAGGAGGCGCCTCTGTGAATTGCGCCACCGCTGTACCCCGATGAACAAGCACCTCGGGACCAACTACGATCAGCAGATCCTCGGATTTCACCTGAACTCCATTGCCGATCCATCTCGAGCATGCGATCCTCCCAATCTCTACCTCGGAATCATCCAGTAACTCGAGATGATCATCCCCCGAGGCCTGGACGAAACCTCCACGGCGAGAACCATACCTGATGAAGATGGCTTTCCACTTCCTGCGTATGAGCTGCCCGGTGATGGGTGGCGCGCGATGGAGATTGCCGGCGGCCAGCGAGCGTCGCCAGAAATCGCCGGCGGTCGGCGGGCGTCGCCAGAAATCGCCTGCGTGTCGCCTACGGAACATGCCTCTCCTCGCCAGAAATCGCCTTGAGGGCTGCGGCACCACCACCGTAGCCACTGTACTGCACCGCCCGCATGGTCCAGTCAATGTCCATAGGTAATAGATTTTCATCTAACATATCTGTCCTCCACTACCACTAGTGTTGTCAATAAGTTCTGAAACAAGGCTTGCTACAATGCTAGTACATAGGGAGGTCCCGATGAAACCCTGAGCCGAATTTAGTTTGGTAGGCCCGTGTAGCAGCTACGATTGAAGAATCAACTGGACTATACTCGGCCCAAGTACCCAACACACGCCCTTCCTATCCTGTCCCCGCCGCCCCTGCCATCGTGCCGCCCCGCAGCTCCTCTTCGTCGACCTCGATCCAAAGGCAGGTTGTGGATCCCAAGCAAGCTCGGATCTCTCAACCATGAGCCTCCGGCGGTACGTGAATATTGTGACGGCGAACCACTATCAAGGCATCTATTCGCTGCGCCGCCTCAACAGCGACAATTTCTTCTACCCGGCAAACGAAGCAGCAGCAAAGGCGCGAGATCTTACCAGGCTCAGGAGAGTGCCGGAAGATGCTCTGTCTCCCTGGTTTGCCCGAAAGAAGAAGAAACATGTCTCCGATAAGCAGCTGGAGACTACTATCCGGCCACCGCAACCGATCTTCAGTGTCCGCCCAACGACGTGCCCTGTGTCCGACGGTGACTATGATAACCGGCTGCACTCCTTTCCTCTCTCCGGAACCAACATCTTCTTCTTCGACAGCGCGAGACGCACCACCTTGTACGACACCAAGGCCCGATGCTCGATCAGCACGCCCTGCCTCCATGCGAGCAAGGACTTCCCCGTCGCCCTCTCCGTCCCCAGCCCTGCTGCTGCTGGACCTGAAGGCGAGCAGGACCAGGACGGCGGTAGCAGCAGCAACCTCTACATCCTCGACACGGCGCTCGACCCGGCGAATGCCACTCCGTTCGAGGCTCTCATCTGGCGCAACTTCACAGATGAAGAATTTGCTGACTACAAGGCATGGCACTGCGACGCCCTCCCGCGGCCGCCTTTCGCCGATCGCCAACGTGACATGGATGTCTCGGTACTGTGCTATGCCGTGGTGGGCGACGCCATCTACGTCTCTCTGACAAGCCTCGGCACGTACGGCTTCGACACGGTGAGCCGGACGTGGAGCCTGGCTGGCGACTGGCTGATGCCCTTCTCCGGCAAGGCCGAGTACGACCCTGAGCTCAAGCTCTGGTTTGGCGTCTCTGATGGTAATCACCAGCTCCCGTGCGCGGCTGATCTCTCCCCCATCCTAAGAGGGCATGCTCCAAAGAAGCAGCACCACTATGTTTGGGGGGATCCTCAGCTCCCAGGAGACTGGCTCCCCGATCTGTTTAAACCAGCCAACATTGTCAGCTTGGGTTCCGGTAGGTTTTGTATCATCAACTTCTTCAGAGATGTCGGAGGCTACTGCACCTCTTGTAAGGATGGACCATCAGCTGCAGATGGCAGCCCAATTGTTGTTTTCTCTGGTTTGGAAGTGTTGGCTGGCAATCGCAACGGCAACGACGGTGATAGCGGCAAAGGAAGTGACAGCAGCAACGGGCTCCGCATCCGCATGCTTAAGCACAAGTCTAGGCTTTTTAGAGACACTCACTCCCTCGAGTCGGTACTCTGACTGTCTCTGCTTTGAAAGCTCCATCCTTTTATCTATCTGTCTATGCAAGGAGGGACTGTCAGCACTTGGCTATCAACATGTCTTTTGCTGTTTTAGAAGCTGCCTACTACAAGAGACTACACAATGCGTGTGTTTGAATAATCTTGGGACACTGATCGTATTCCAGGGCTAGTTTATATTGTACGATTGCTGTTTGAGCAGCTAATTTGTAGTATACTAGTATTCCTCTTTGATGGGCACTTCCTTCCTCCTACTACAAGTGTCTCTGAAGAATCTGCTTTGCCTGACTTGAGCTGCTGTTATAGAAGAGGAGAAACATACATAACAGCTTGTGTATGTTTTTCGTCTAGGGAGTGTCACTTTGCCGTTTGAACCGTTGGATCCTGCTTGCGCAAACGAGGCAAAAGCTTTGCCTTTCATTGATATAGGAGAAAAGAGTTGGCCCGTTTATGAGTAAAACTGGCCGGAAAACCGTACAACACGACACCACACGCCAGTCCTGAGGCTGCACTCCACACGGGTCGATGACCAACCAGGTCGACACCACACCTCAACGCAATAGGCGGAGGCGAAAGACCGCGCCCCGCCTGGCCGAAGATGAACCCGCCTCCACCGAACCACCAAAACCACTCCACAAGACCCCCTATCCGGTGGACATCCAAAGCGAGGCCCCAAGAGGCAAAGCGACACAAGAGCGCCGCCCACGCCCGATCCCGCGAGGGATCTAGGATTTCCCCCGGAAAGCCCGGGCGGAGATCAAGAAACACCAGCTTTCGACGACGCCTTCAAGAAGGAAGCGGTGCCCACGGGCGTCACCGTCGTCGGTCCTGGCCGGCAGCCAAGACAGAGCTTTCGCCCAACGAAGAGTCCCAAGACCTCGCGCTCGCCCGACAAGGACCGGCACAACCACCATCTACAACCGCCGCAACGCAACCCCCGAAGATCCGCCGCACACACCTCGCCCCGTAGCCAGAAAACACTCGTCTTCTTGCAGCATCCTCCAGGCGAACCTCTAGCCGCCGCCGCGCAGCGGGCTGCACAACTTGAAGCCAACGGAGCACCGTCGAAGAGCACCGTGGGCGCCGCCAGAACGCCACATAGAGGGGACGCCGACCAACACCAACACGGAGCTCGAGGACGAACGCCGAAGCCCGCAGACAAGAGCACCCCGCACACCCGCAGCCGCCACCGCACTGCCATCCCGGCCCAGGACCATGGCCAACACTGCGCCACGGCGGAGACACCGCCCAGCGCCAACAGTGCGTCGCGGCCACCCGAAGCAGTGCCTCCGCCGCGGCCTCCTCTAGGCACCGCCGCCGCCACCTCCACCAGCGCGACCTCCTGATGCAGCGCCGCCGCCGCGGCCTCCCGATGCAGACCCGCTGCCACGCCGCCCGATGCAGTACCGCTGCCGCATGTCCCGATGCAGCGCCGCCGTCGCGGCCTCCCGAAGACTCGCTGCCGCCGCGGCCGCCCGATGCAGCTCCTCCGGGCCGCCGCAAGCCCTCCCGTAGCCATCGCTGCCGCCCACAGCGCCCCCGTGCCGGGGAACGCGAGGGTAAGTCGAGGAGGCGGAGAAGAAAACCGCCCCACTTCCACCATCATTGAGGCGCGCGCGGCTTCGCCGGCGCCCCCTCCGGCGGCGGCGATGCGGGGGAGGGAGAGGAAGGGCCTAGGCGGCGGCGCTAGGGTTTCTCCCCCGAGCCGCCAGAGGAGCCTCGTTTAATGCAAATATCAAATTTTTGTTTTGAGAAGAACTAGGTTAAGAAAAGGAGGGGATAGGTGTAATCTTGTATATGGACCATCAGATCGAGTTGGAGTTGAGTGCAAACCTCACCTTCTTGCACAAACAATGATGTTTTGTGGGTTTGTGTGCAAGTATCTCTTAGAACTTCATACAAGGAACCGGCAATTTAAGATGGACATTTCGTCGGATTCATGGATGCACGCATGCATATTCAAAATTGTGCTGTCAAATTTTGTTCTGTTTTAGTACCTGACTGACTTGGGCTGCTGTTTTAGAAGTAGAGTATGGCACCTGAGCTTTCAGTATGTTTCTCGTCTAGTATCACTTCGATTCTGCGAGTTTGAACGCTGGATTGTGCTTGTGTAAAACGATGTATGTAAGCGGCTGTTTAAAATGCAGAAGTTGATTGTTACTTTGGGAAGGAAGTACTTGGGGCCTGGGCGAAGTACTTCTATTTCTACTCCCTCCTGACGCCTGTTATCTTGAGCTGCTGGCTTGCCTTGTTGCAGGTTTTCTTATCCGCTGCCTATCGAGGACCAAATCCGGCAAGGGGATGGACGCCGACGAACTTCCTGGAGAATGGAGACACATGACTCCCGTCTCTCTGACGGTGCTGCCACACTAAATCTATCTAATTAAGTACGGTGCTATGTCTTCGACGTCTCTAGCTCAGAGCATGACTGGGTTTCTATGCATACGGTGGATTTGGTTTCAGGCTTTCAGCCTTTGAGATTCATACAGTTGGCGTGATGGATGGAATCATGGAAATATGGAATACTAGATGGAGGAGTACTAGTGCATTGCACATATAATCTTGTTTGAAATAATTGCACCTGCAGCTAAAAAATAAGTGTATTCTTGTTTGAAATAAATGCCAATAGCAAGTTCCCCAGTCATTAGATTTCTCAAAAAGGTTTATCGTAAAATGTTTGTACAAATACTGAAACCAAAATTGCTAAAGAATGTTTTGATCAAATTTGCGCTGCTAGCCAGTTCATTCCTCTTCATCTACAACCATTTCTATTAACTTTTTTCAAATCATGAAGAGCATGTGAGAGATTAGAAAAATCGGGAAAAAATAGTAAAATATTTTTTTAAAAAAAAATTAAAAGAAATTCGAGCCAGAATTGCCAAACAGCGTTATTTCTATGGCCGTCGGCACAAGATGTTGTGCCGACGGCCAGTCTGTGTCGACGACAACTTGTGTCTATGCCGAGAATGTATTGTGCCGACGGCGAGGTGCCGTCGGCACATGGTTGTGCTGACGGCAATTCTAGCTGTGTCGACGGCATGGCGGCCGTCGGCACCTTGACTGGTTCTGTAGTGCCGCTTTCCCTTCACATCTACGTCATGTGCCTGATTCATATGTGAAGTCTTCTCTAAATCTGGTGCTTCTGCTTGCATATTTACTCTGGATTTTACAGTGTTGCTAGAATGGGAAGGCCGAGTTCATCAGCCTTCTATCAGCCTTAGTGAGGTAATTCCCCTTTCATTCCGCTGTATATACTTGGCATTTATTGTAGCAAATTCCTTTGTCTGCTAAAGCATTGTGTATCAGGTTTACATTTTAGGTTAACCAAATTGGATCTATTACTAGGGTCATGCATTGAGGCCCTGAGAATCTAAGAACTTGCTGGATAGAGTGGGTGTGGTGACCGGTCACCGGAGGTACACTTCTCAGACACCATTTTGTGTTCATGTGCTTTCTTTCCATATCTGATATATCCAATTGCCATCTCTTTGCTGCAGTGGTAAGACTGATGATACATTCATTACTTGTTATTTCAATCTGGTTGGTTAGTATAGAGAGATTTGTTCATGACTTACTTATTTATTATTTCTTTGGTGCTTTGACTTGCACTTCGATCTTTTTTGTTGGTGTTAGACTTGAGAGAGACTGATAAGAAATACCACTTGTGCCAGAGTATCTCACTATGTTGTGTGTGTGTGTTAAAAGGAGTGCTAGATGTGCCTTGCAAGTGTTTCTGTTTATGTCTTAATGGAGAAAGAACATTTCTGTAGAAAGTTAAATTCCACCCGATTTTTTTT
Organism: Lolium rigidum; assembly: GCF_022539505.1. Taxonomy (NCBI): domain Eukaryota; kingdom Viridiplantae; phylum Streptophyta; class Magnoliopsida; order Poales; family Poaceae; genus Lolium; species Lolium rigidum. The sequence goes on along the minus strand of NC_061510.1, from coordinate 315,843,769 downwards.
CGATAAAGGATGTTTTATTACTTTGATAAGCAATTACATCCAGCCTCTGCATAACCAGGATGCACACAGCTGTTTCAACAGTCCCGAACGAGCATTAAAAGAAAAAAGGCGAAATACATATCGAGACGATAAACTATATAACGCCTAAGGCAAGTGTGGAGCTTCAATCCGTAGACTATGCTGCCACCCATGTCGGGAAAAAGTATCCCTCGCCGTAGCCTCCAACCGTGTACGGACCTCCGTAAATAGGTCTTGGTTCTCCGCCCGCTGAAGAGGTAACCATGAACGGAGAATACCTGTACATCTGTAGATGACCTGCAACAAAGAACAGTTTTTATCGTTAAAAATCTTGTCATTTCTACATAGCCATAGCGCCCAGATAACTGCAAGCGCCCCCACCCTAAGAAGCAACTTAAACCTTGCATCAACACCATGAAGCCAATTGCCAAAGACATTTGCCACACTAGTTGGGGGATACAGGGTAGACGCTACTTGGATGACTGACCATATAGATTTCGCAAAACTACACTCGGAAGAAAAGGTGTTTGATGGTTTCGTCGTGATGACGAGAAAACACACCGTGTATTTCCGTGCCAATTCCGCTTAACAAGATTATCTTTAGTAAGAATAACTCCTCGACGAAGGTACCATCCAAAAATCTTGATTTTTAATGGAATCTTCATCTTCCAAATTTTCTTATTGCTATCAACTCGGTAAATCAGAATGGAGGATTGCATTGTATAAAGATTTAACCGAGAAAGAACCATCTACATGAAGATTCCATCTAAATTCATCCGGTTCGGGGGATAATTGAATATCACCCAACCGTTGAACTAGAGTATTCCATGCTCGTTAGCCTTTGTCCAAGTAAAACCCGTCTGAACGTCACATTCGGAGGTGAGGTAGCCATGACGGTAGCAATGGTATCACCTTTGCGACGAACAATACTATACAAAGCAGGATATTGTTCACTCAGGGGAGCATTGTCCAACCAAACATCTTCCCAGAAACGTATCTGTGCTCCATTCTTAATAGAAAAAGTACCATGACGAAAGAAAATGTTTTTCGTTGCCATGAGACCAGCCCGAAGTGAGAGTCCCCGGGTTTCCAAACCACTTGGGAGAGCGTCTTCGAGCCAATATACTTTCTCCGGAGAATAGTTTGCCAAGTCCCGTTCTCGGTAAGAAGCTTAAAAAGCCATTTACCTAGCGAGCAGAATTCTTAACCTCCAGGTCATGAATTCCAAGTCCGCCCTGATCTTTGGGACTACACACTATACTCCATTTAACCAATCGATACTTCTTTTTCTCGCTGTCCCCTTGCCAAAAGAATCTGGATCGATAATAATCGAGTTTATGCAGAATTCCTTTGGGCAGAAGGAAGAATGATAACATATACAGTACCATATTTGTTAGTACCGAGTTAATGAGTACCAATCTTCCTCCTATGGACAGCAATTTGCCTTTCCAACTACTAAGGCGTTTCTGTAATCTTTCTTCCACAATCTTCCATTCAGCAAGGGTAAGTCTCCGATAGTGAATCGGGATACCCAAATACCGAATAGGGAAATGGCCTTGCCCGCAACCAAACAACTTGTATACTGAGTCATATCGTTTTGGGCATCGCCGAAACAGAACAATTCACTCTTATGGAAGTTAATTTTCAATCCCGACAATTGCTCGAATGCTGCTAAAATTAATTTGAGATTACGAGCTTTTTCGAGATTATGATCCATAAAAAGAATTGTGTCGTCGGCATATTGAAGGATAGATAAACCCCCATCAACCAAATGTGGGATCACACCTTCAATTTGACCATCAGACTTGGCACGCTCTATGAGTATTGCCAGCATATCCGCTACAATGTTGAATAACATTGGTGATAGCGGATCGCCTTGGCGTAACCCCTTTCGTGTCTGGAAATAGTGGCCGGTGTCGTCATTGACCCTAATTGCCACGCTACCTCCATACACAAAATCGTAAATTAGAGCACGCCACTTAGGAGAAAAACCTTTCATCCTCAGTGTCTGTTGTAGGAAAGACCATTTGACCTTATCATAAGCCTTTTCGAAATCCAATTTTAAAATGACCCCATTAAGTTTCTTGGAATGCATCTCATGTACCGTCTCATGCAGAACTGCCACTCCATCAAGGATATTCCTTCCTTGCATGAAAGCAGTCCGAGAAGGTTGTACAACATGATCCGCGACCGTATTCGGTCTAATGGTGGCCACTTTCGTGAAAATTTTGAAACCGACGTTTAAGAGGCAAATAGGTCTATATTGTTGAATCCTTTCTGCCTCATTAACCTTCGGTAACAAAATTACTTCACCAAAATTTAGACGAAATAGTTCTAGTTGTCCTGTGTGAAGGTCACTCGAACAAATCTAGAAGATCCAATTTGATAGTATCCCGAACGTTTGATAAAACTCCGCTGGGAAACCATCCGGACCCGGTGCTTTATTGCACTCCATTTGGAAAATTGCTTTCTTAACCTCATCCTCAGAATAAGGCGCGGTTAAGAGGCCATTTTCCTCCGGAGAAACTTGGGGTATATCGTCCGTGCGGTCCTCATTAAGGGAGAAAGAACTTTCCTCCGGAGGCCCAAACAGATCCTTATAGTAATTAGTAATGTAAGATTTGAGCTGATCGTGCCCTTCAATAACCCCTTCATCTTGGATGAGAGAATGAATACGTTTTTTCCGATGCCTTCCATTGGCTAAGCCATGAAAATATCGTGTATTCGAATCCCCTTCCAAAATGAATTTGGCCTTTGATCGTTGATACCATTTGAGTTCCTCTTCGCGAAGAAGACTCGCTATCTGCGCATTGGATTGATTCTTAAGATCAATCTCTTGCGTGGATAACGGTCTCACTTCCGCTAGGGCCTCTAGGTCATCGATCACTTGTGAAAGGCGAATCTTTTCTTTCTTAAGAAAACCAGCCGTATGGGCAGCCCAACCCGTGAGATGTTTACGCATAGCACGCATTTTATTATTCCATCTCGTCATCGGATTGTTGCCCCTAACTGGTCTTTCCCACACCTTCTTAACCATCTCGTGAAATCCATCACGTTGTAGCCAACCTAGTTCAAATTTGAACGGCCGTTTACAAACCTGACGTGGATTCCCAGTGGTTAAGAGAATGGGAGCGTGGTCAGACAGTTTTTCAATACGCTCTAGGGCGCGGACAGACACCATGGGATATTGATTCTCCCATTCGGTGTCCATCAACACACGATCTAGTTTCTCGTATGTTGGCTCAGGCAAGCTGTTGGCCCAAGTAAGCTGTCGACCGGACATAAAAACCTCTCTTAAGTCCAAGCTATCGATGACGACATTAAACAAGAAAGGCCAATGTCCATCAAAAGGGCCTTTACTCTTCTCATGAGGAAATCTCATCAAATTAAAATCCCCGCCGATTAAAATCGGATGCGGATTATCCTTTGTGAGATTTACCAACTCACGAAGAAAGTCGGCCTTAAAAGCGTCTTGGGCAGCACCATACACAGCAACCAGACTCCAAATGAAACCGTCTGCTTTATTCTGGATATCGAGTTTGATGTGGTACTCTCCATCTGAACTAGCAAGAACAGTCATTGTGTCTATGCGGATGCCAAGTAAAATGCCCCCAGACCTACCACGAGGCGGACGAGAAAACCACTGAAAGTTAATCCCGCCTGACAATCGGTCGAGGAAACTTTGTGAGAAATTTCTTCTGCCCGTCTCCGATATTGCAATAAAATCTAAATCATAATCTCTACAACCATCGGCAATGTGAGAATGTTTAGCCAAGTCTCCAAGACCTCTGCTATTCCGAAACATGCCAATCATCGAGAAACTTTTGTAGATTTAGTATTTTTGCCATATCTACGAGACTTCTTACCAGCGGAAGATCGGGAACCACGTGCGAAGCTTTTAGATCATAAATTGAACTAAGCTCCGAGTGTTCCAAATCGACCTCAGTAAGAGTACCAATAATAGACGAGAGGAGCTGACCATCTAAGATGTCATCCGCTCCATCATCGTCATCAACAGGGGTCTCCAGCCCAGTGGAGTCATTAGGAGCAACCGTTAAACGGTCAAGCTCCGTCTGTCTCAACACATTGGCAGAACCCGAAACCTCGTCAGGTCTATTACCCAACGAAACTCCTAAACTGATCAAATTAGAAGAAATGCGAGAATCTGAAAAAGAAGTGAAAGACTTGGATGAATGTGTTGTACCTGCCGTATCCAAGTTCTTCTCCGCCTTACGTCGCATGGCTCTCTGCATGGCGTCCTCATCGGTAGGTCCCGCCCCATCCTCCGAAAGCGCGTACCTCCCACTCCTCCTCAAAGTCGGCTGAACGACCGGAGGAGGGGCGGTAGGGGGAGGAAGCTGCGGAGCGGGGATCGGTGAAGTAGAGCTCGGGCGTGGCGAAGAAGTGGTCGAAGCAGGGACAAATGACGAAGCGGGTGAAGAGGTAGGTGATGCAGGGGTAAGAGGCGATGAAGCCCCCCGCACCGACCCCGACCTCGACAACCCACCGGCTGCTGGAGTAGGAGGCGTAGACGATGGGGCATCAGCCGACCCCAAAGGGTCCAGGCCATGCCCCAGCCCCTGCGTCCCCACCACCTGTGGGGATGGAGCGGTGTCCCGAGGTGCGTCCGAGTCCCGCTGTCCGTCGACGTAGGCCATGCCACGGTGTGGCTGCGCATCCACCGAAGGAGAGGCAGCCGCAGCGACCCCCCTCCCGGCGTCACTGCCACGCGACGGCCGAGGCGACGAGACGACGGTGGGCGTGCATGGCGCGGCCTCCGCTGAGGCCGCTCCCCCCCGCGCCTCCTCCTGGTGGCGCAGCAGCTCGGCGTCGCCCGCCGCCTCCTCCTCCAGGACCGGTCCATGCGGCAGTAGGCCGCCAGGTGGTGGTGACGGCGGCGGAGCCCTCGAGGCTAGCTCCACCGCCTCCACCATCGAGGCTGAAGATGGCTGCGATGCCCCTGGAGGCGCGAAGCTCGACGACGGAGAAGAAGCCGGCCTAGTCCGACCCTGCATGAAAGTCCGAACACGAGAAGGTGAAGGAGTCCGAGATGTCCGTGGTGGAGAAGCAACTAGATGCGGTGTCTGGGACCGTGCCCTCGCCACTATCTCTCGTCCTCTATCGGTCACCGGTGAGTGATTAAAAGGAGTCAGAGCCAGCTGAGCACCCGTCGCCGAAGATGTACCAGTCATGTGCGTAGGAGGGCGGGTATCCACCTCCATGTTCGCCGTCCCTGGTGCAGCCTCCGCTGAACCATCCTCTAGTCGCTTCTCCTCCGCACCATGGAATCATCAGTATCCTCTCCATCTTTCCAGAAGAAAGGTCGAAACCGTGAGTCGGGCTCGAAACCATCCGCCTCCTTCCGAAACCAAAATCTGTAGCCATTGAGGTGAAGCAAAGCAACCACCTCCAAATAGCCACGTTTATCTCTCGAGAGCACCGAAACATCCCGCATAGCCACCAAAATGCGAACAATCCCCTGACTGCGAAGAGTATATAAGTCCACATCAAGAGTAGAACCAATGAGAGTCCCAACAGCCCATAGCCCAAGAAAGTGCTTCACGGAATCCGGCACACCCTCAACATGCACCCAAACTGGCTTCATAACAAAGGCCGGAGCAATATCCTGGTGTTCCCAAGTAGAGACAAGAACCTCGTGCTCGAACCTTGGGCACACTCATCTGCATGCCGTCTATCCTCGCCAAATCATCATGTGTAGGAACCCCAACAAGAAAGGCCTTCTCCCCATGTGGAGACGCCTCCCATCTCCAGGCGGGATTCCCAGGACACATACGAGCAAGGAGGCTCTGAATATCCGCCGCCGTGACTGTCCCCTCACCAGACACCTGAACCAAAGCAGTGGGTGTACCAGAGGCAATCAACTGAGGCTTATACACCGAGTCAGGGAGCTGCAGGTCAAGAGTAGCATCATTACCGCAACCAACAAAAAAGCTCATGGGCTTCGGAACCTTCAGAACAGGGCATCTAACAGTCGGATGGTCCCCAGAATCACAAACCAAACAATAATGCAGGACCTTGCAGTTCTTAGTAGTATGAGTGTTCACATCGCATTTCCAACATCGACCCACCTTCTTCTGTTTCACTGGTGCAACGAGAGCTGGAGCAACTGTAAGAATCTGCTGAGGTGCAGCAGCCATACCCTGCGGTGCAATTACAGCTGGCTGTCCCATAGCCTCCGGGGTGGGCTGTCCAAGAGGAGGGGCAGTCTCCGTACCCACAACGACCACCGCCTTCTTCTTCCGCCTTTTCTTCCCTTGACCAGGCTGAGCAGGCGGTTGCTGTTGAGGTGGTGGCAGCTGAGTCTGCGGCTGCGTAGGGGCGACCTGTGGCAAAGGTACCTGCGGCATATACTGCTGCCCCACTTGCGGATACTGATAGTACTGTCCAGAAAACTGCTGGTAAGATTGCTGCGGAGTTACGTACTGCAACGGAGGAGCGGGTGCGCGGGTAGGCGGACGAAACCCCAAATTTGGCCGCGGTGCAGGGGCAGGCTGCGGCGGCATTGGGGCGCCGGCCGGCCATCCTTGGAAACCTGGCGGGCCAAGGTACGTCGCAGCGCCGGCGACAGGGGGCGCACCTGGCCGCACCGCAGCAGGCGTGGGCGCTGCAGCCCCTTGAGTCGACGTCGATGCCCCGGGCGGCACCGTCGGCCGCGACGGGCCGGACATGGCGGCGCAGCCTCGGCCTCCCGCGACCACCTGCGCGAAGGAGCGGGTTGGGAGTGACGGAGGCGGGGAGGAACGGTCGCGCGCTGCCGAAGGTTGGAGATGTTCGTTGGCGGCGGCGGCGATGTGGCGAAGAGAAGCAGCGGCGACGACGGCAGAAGTACGAGATGAGGAGATCACGCGATCGTGACTTCCTCCACGATATCTTGCCGCACGTTGGAGGCCCTTCACTGCATGTGCAAACCCGGCCCACCTCTGCTGTGGCCCACCTGCACGATCCGCTGATCCCGCGTCCGGAGGCAGGAATCGAGGCGCGATCACCGCTACGTCCGCGGACTGCACCAGCGAGGTCGCCGCCTCCGCCGGCGTCCTCTTCTCCGCCCGCCCATCCTCGACCCACTCGTCGACCGACGAAAAAGCTCCTCTCTCGCCCGGCAGCGACTCGACGAAGAAGTCTCCTAGAACCGCCGGCGGCGTGACCCGTCTCGGCGGCAAAGGACCCTTCCACGCCTTCAGCCGCACCGGAGCCTTGGACAGCCGCAGACCCGACGGAGAAGAAGACGCCGGTCGACGAACCTCCTCCCGAACAGATGATCTTGGCGGCGAGGAAGATCTTGCCCTCGCTGCGGTCGACCTTGACTCGGCCTTCTCCCAAACACGGGATTCCGCTGTAGGATAGCCAATACGAGACCAGAAATCTCCGAGCAACTCGTCGCCGATGAGGACAGCAGCAGTATCCGGCGGTGGAACACGTGGTTCATCAGCCAGACCGCGCCATGCCACCTCCTCCGCCACAGAAAGCTCCTCCTCGCCTCCCGAGATCTCACCGAGAAGATCAAAACGCGAACCAGGGCTCGACGAAGTGGCCCTCGGCCGATCTGCCGGCGATCTCCCTAGCCCGATCGGCTGAAGGAGCAGCCTACGGCGAGGTTTCCTCGGCGGCGTCCGCCAGCCCTCACTCACCCGATGGACAAACTTTTAAAACCCATGTGGAAAGTGATAATATGTGTGCAGCTTAGTTCTGTGCTTTACACTCGGTTGGTCCTCTCAAATTAATGCCATGTAGTTTATTTTACTTTCTGTTGACAAGTTAACTAAATTATTCACTCCAGCTCCTTTTTCGGTGGAAGGCCTATAGTTTATTTCAGTGCATTTTGAATGTGATAGTTAATCATGTTGTGTATTGATGCTATTTTAAGAATACATTTGAAAGCGATGATATTTGCACAGTTTAGTTATGTGCTTTACACTTGATTGGTCCTCTCAAACAGATGCCGTCGCCTTCAGTCTTGAGAATTATTGTGAGGATTCTGCTCTACGTTGTGCAAGTCCGGTGGCTCACATATTGCTTCTAGACAATATGGATGTTTTTGTCTTCCATTTATCCATTAAGATAATGCATTAGAAATGGTGTAGAAAGAAGTTTACCTACTTAGTTGGCAATTCTCTACTGGAACTGTTCTTGGATTAGCAACAACAAATCCGAACTTAAATTTTAAGTGATATTGTTGAGTGTGAATTTAAAAGAGATAAATTTTCTCATCGTTGTAATTTATGTTTTCATTTGTTAAGCTTCATGCACTAGTCACTTGAACCAAAAGTCCGAACTGATGGAAAGAGCTAGGCAATCTACTTATACACTTCAACATCCCCTCTCACGTGTGACGGGAAGACGAGAAGACAAGTCAACACGTGTAGAGAGGCAAAGAGGCAGCGGGAGGCCGAGCAAGGTAGGAGGCTGCGGGGAATTTAGAATAAATTGTGAAAGTCAGGACTCGAACTTGAGACCCTGGGCTCTGATACCATGTTAAGCTTCATGCACTAACCACTTGAACCAAAAGTCCGAACTGATGGAAAAGGCTAGGTAATCTACTTATACACTTCAACATCATTCACTCAAGCTACAATCTTTTGAACTGCAGGTTTTATTTCACTACAGGAAATCAAATAATCCCTCTAAAATTCATGTCTCGCTATTACAATGGCTATTACTTGTAGCAATACTACATTATATGCCTGGCAGGTGGCAGGAATGATGTTCAAGTCCACAATCACGACATCGAAAGCGGTGCTCGTGGAACAATGGCTCATGTCAAGACGTCAAGCTGAGCTTCTCATTCCACTGCATTTCCAGGGAGGCAGGGAGCCATGTTGCTGAAGCTTTAGTCTCCAAAAGAAGATTTAAATGACAGATTACACTTACACATGTGTTCTTTGGAGTGACCATTGTTCACTTGTGAAGACATACTTAGTCCTCATTGTCTTCTTGAAGAGAACAGCTATCATGTTGGTACTTATGGATATTTGCCAGATTGCACGTGTGTTGTTTGGAGTGACACCAAAAGAGAGAACTGTATGCTTGTAGACATGTTTCCTGCTCTTGATTGAATTAAGCTCGAGCCAGCTGCTTTTTAGTGGTATCTATGTGTTCGGAAACCTATTCAATATCTATGTCACATTCCAATAATTTAGATCATGTGTACTGACAGTCAAGGCTACCTCTTCATATTAGTGTATATGATTGAGCATGTTGTTACATGTTCTCGGTGTCATGTACATCATGATAGACCATGCCATTTACTTAAGGTTACAAAAATATCCCTCATTTGGGAAAAAAATGGTCGCCTCTTATTGAACACAAATAACTTCTTTTATCTTATGATGTATGAACATTTTCTTTATAATTGTTTTGATTGACTTCTGCTTTCTTTATAGTACTACACATGTAGTACTGTTATTAACATGTCAGTTGGTCAAAGAAATTGTATGTTATTCAATCATAGCCTTCACATTATGTTCAGTGTGTGTCTTATGTTTATATTGTCGTGCATTTTCAAGAACATGAATTATCGTGCATTTTCAAGAACAAAAACTTATTAATCTTCTTTGTATCTCAATTCTTCTTCTCAGTCTTATCAATCTCGTTGTTCTTTGTTAAAGTCTTTTTTGTTTCTTGTTCTCAACATCTTTATCACCAGTCTCCTTAGTTCTTCTTACACAACCTATTTTCTTTTCTTTCGTATTCTCGGTTCCTATTTTCTTTAATCTCTCATTTTCTTTGCATTTCCTCAAAAAAAATTGGTCTCCAGTCCAAAAAATAAATTAAGAGTTATCCTTATATTTTATTTCTTAATTTATTTTAGTTTCTTTCTCAATTTAGTTCTCCTTACATAGCGTATCTTTTTTTCTATAATCTCCTCAGTTTTTTCTTCAGTCTCTCCTTTCCTCTGTCTTTCCTCAGCTTTCTTATCAGTCTCATTTTGTTCGGTATACGATTTACTATTACTTTTAATTAGACTATCTTTTCATTTTCCCTATCATTCTTTTCTGAGTTAATTCCTTCTCGGTTATTATTTTCTTCAGTTTCTCATTTACTCATTATTCATTTAGTTTTCTCATACGTCTTTATTGCAGTTTTCCATTGTTCTCTCGGTTATTATATTATTATTTTATTCTTCTTTGTTCCTCTTTCTTTCTCATTATTTATTACTATTCTTTAAGTCTAGTCTTCCTAAACCAGTTTTTTCTAATCTGTTGTTTCAATTTTCTTACGTTATCTTTTCTTCTGTCACTTTGTTTCTTTTCATTTATTATTCTTTTTCAGTCTTGTTATTTTTTATTTGATTTATCTTCACTTATTATTTCACTTAAGTTATCCATTCTCAATCCTTTCACTCGCCTATTCGTGCTATAGTGAAATCCCAATCGGTGCAAACCTAGAGGATGATTTTGTTGCATGGCACCAAACAAAGAGTTTCACCATTCTTGTCTGTATGGCATATTATGTTGAATGGAAGATCAATATAGAGGCAGAATAAGATGATATGATGAGAAAGGACAAATGAGCAGTAGTCCGATTTGGGAGATATTGTGGAAACTCAAAATACCCGGCAAAAATAAAAATATTCAGTTGTACGGCCTGCAATTGTTGGATGACACTGGCTGCTCCCCGGCGGTGGTGGAATCCGATAGTCTACAGCTTATCAAGGCTTGCCCAGGAGTTACAGAACTATGCAGCCCATATTCAGCGGTCATCGCCGATTGCTTCCAGATTGCACATCGCATTGGCTATATACAATTTCAACATTGTCCAAAAGAAACAAACAGGTGATACATAATTTAGCTAGACTAGCTTATGAGTTGAATAATCTAGTGGTTTGGGATGGTGGTCCACCTCCTCGGTGTTGAGTATATTGTACTGAATGATCTGTCTCTTCTAAACAACGAGTATCTAGAGGCACTAGAGAGTCCGGCAGGGCCGGCTCTGGACCAGGGCAACAAGCGCGACCGCCCGGGGCCCAGCCTAAATAGGGGCCCAATATAGGAGTATTTGCTATAGTATGTATACATGCAAGAGTAGAGAAAAAAAAAGCCCACTATTATACTATCCAGGCCAGCGTCCAAGTCCATCACGGAAGAATCACATCCAGCTAGCCAGCGTCCAATCCTCCTCTGGATGGCTCGTTATCTTCCCGTTCTCGATTGAATCACTCATCGCATAGGCGCACGGAAGCCGAGAAGAACACCTCGCCTAGTGGCTGGTCGCCCAAATCCATTTCTCTTCTCTAATCCCTTTTCAGTTTTTGTTCATTTCTCTGGCGCACAACACTATCGCGGAGACGAAGAGCTGCCCCGATGGAGAGTTGGAGAAAGGGAGCGGACCTGCTCGGCGTCGGAGATATCAATCAGCAGGTTACTCAAGGCAGCCGATTCTATTTTCCATGTTCTAAATCAAAATTTCTCAGTCCTACTCACACTAAAATCAAAGTCTCCTTTCTCATGATTACTCAATACAGGTTTGTTAATTTTCTTTTTCTATGTGTTGTTGCTTCTATGGTATACTTGGTTTGGAGAAAGAATATTTATCAGATATTTGATGCTACTGAAAAAACATTAGTGTTATGCAATTAATTTTTTTATTCGTTGGGCCCATTGATAGAGTTCGCCCCGGGGCCTTCAAAATCTTAGAGCCGGCCCTGGAGTCCGGAATCAGGATTTCCGACGAACACAAAGATACATGTCATGAATCAGCAACTAGCGAACGATTGGTTGGGCAACAGGTAACATACGAGACGAGCCACTCGCTACGCGATTTTTCGTTGTGTCTGGAGCCCCGCAGCATCCTCCCTATAGCACGTCGGGCACCGTAATGAGCCGTGCCGGACGGAAAAGTGGTTTAGGCCGCGCGGCTGAAATGATCAAATGTCGTGTGCGCTCCAAAATCTGCTCTAAGATCAACTGTAGACGTCACGTCTTATTTTTATCAGACTTCTCGTAAGGAGACGACTTTACTTCTCTCTAAAGGTGCGGTGCGGGCTACTCTCTAAAATTATGCTAATTAAGTACGTCTGGGCTACAGATCCAGATCAAGACCGTCCGTAGTCAACTATGCTATAAGTTCGATCGTGGAGCTATTTGGGATTGCATCAATGCTACACCCAGGAACGTACGCGATGAGCTTCCTGGTAACCAAGTCCTCGCTGCCGGTGCTCGTCGGCCCGTCGGAGCCCACGCCGGCCGGCTACCTCCGCCTGACCTCCACTGATAAGTCCCGCCTCTGCCGGCCCTTTACATCCCTCCACGTCTTCGACCGAGCCATCCACGAGTCGGCCGAGACCGTACGGCGCGCGCTCTCTCGTGCGCTAGTCCACTACCACCCAATCGCCGGCCGCCTCACCGTCTGTACCGGAGACGGCGACTCTGACTTTCAGATCGCTTGCACGGGCGAAGGCGTGGCGTTCGTCGCCGCTACGGCTAACTGCACACTGGAGGATGCCAGGTTCCTCCACACGCCGCTGGCGCTACCGCTGGCCGACCTCGCCCTCCGTTACGGTGGGCGCTGCCGGTTGTCCGACCCGCTGCTTATGGCGCAGGTGACGGAGTTCGTCTGCGGCGGGTACATCCTCGCGGTCACGTGGAACCACGCCATCGCCGACGGCTTCGGGGTGGCGCAGTTTCTGCAAGCCGTTGGCGAGCTCGCCCGCGGACATTCCTCGCGGTCCATCGTCCCTGTGAGGCACGACGGGTCCCTCCAGGAGATCCCTCAGCTGGCCACCGCCCTAGGTCCGCGCCTCGCCGGCTGCAAGCACATCGACTTCGCCTACACCGACGTGACCATCCCCTGGAGCTTCATAAACCGCGTCAAGGCCGAGTTTTTCCAGCAGGGTCGCGGCCACACCGGCGGCCGGCAGCCGGCTGTCGTGCTCGACCTTCGAGGTGGTAGTCGCCGCGATATGGCAGTGCCGGACACGCGCGATCACTAAGGGCGCCGCCGAAAACCACGGCTCCCCCGCGCCGCTCATGTTCCCGGTCAACGTGCGGAACCGCGTGGGGGACAAGGACGGGTACTACGGCAACTGCATTATGTCGCAGGTGATTACGGCGGCGAGCGGTGCTGTGGAAGATGGCAACATCGTGGAGGTGGTAAAGCTGGTCAAGCGCGGCAAGGGAGTTAATAGCATAAAACCACCACTTTGATGGTGAAATTTACCATCTACCACCACTTTACGTTCGCGGGACAAAAAACCACCAGATTTTGAGAGGTTTTTTGCGAAATACGCTAAACAAGAACTGAACGCAAATTGATGCCATTTCTAACAGGCAGGACCCACCGACCAGAGCCAGTTTGCTGACGTGGGCCGGACTCACTTGTCAGTTCAATTAAAAAAATCTAGATATGCCAAAGAGTGGCCGGAGATGCAAATCTGGATATAAAAAAAGTCAAAAGAATTGGAGGTTATCTCCTTCCCGACGGAGACCAAGTCCACGCCATGTCCCGGCGGCCCGGCGCTGCACATCGAGCCCCTTTCCGCCATGACCGAGCTCAGGACACCACACCGCCGCGCCCGGGCACCGCCACCACCTGGCCACCGCTGCTGCGCCCGCCGCAGCGCCTGGGCTCCTCCCAGCCCCTTCCCGCCGCCGGCCATGGCCCTCCTCCGCCGCCACCGCCGGCGACACGACCAGAGGGAGTCGCGGGCCGTTATCCGCGTCCCCGCCTCGCCGTCCCCTGTCGCCACGCACGCATCTCGCAGCGCTCGCCGCGGCAGTACGTCTCCGACCGGCACGGGTAGGGAGGCGGATGGAGGAGACGGCGGCGGCAACTCGGCCGGCCGCCATGGCCAAGTGCTCACGGATCTCGCGCTCGATGCGGCGCCTCCCGTGGATCCGCGGGGCCGTGGCCTCCTTCATCGGGAACATCGCAGCAGGGAGGTCACGCCCATGTCCTCATAGAGCAGCATCACTCGACGGAGCAGCGGCTTCGCCCGCGGCCACTCCCGAAATCATCCGCGAGCAGGAAGGAACGGTGGTGGTCCTCACCCCACCGGAGGGTGCTGCTTGTGCGGAGCTCGAGGCGGCGTGCCATGGCGGCGCTTGGGGAAGCTACGGGGAGGGAGGTCGCTTGGGGAGGCCACGGGAAGGGAGGTCGCGCTCCGTCCAAAGGCCATAAGGGCGGCGCTGCTAGGTCGCCGGATCCAATCGATGAGGTCGCCGGAGCCTCGCCGGAGTTCGGCGGCGGTGGGCTGGTCCGGTGGATTGCAGGCCGGCAGGAGGAGGTCAACGGGGGAGGCAAGGGCATTCCCAGTTTTTTTATTTCTTTTCATATGGATTGCTGCCACGTCATCTTTAGTTGTGGGTCCTGACTAGTGGGTCCTGCCACCTCAGCCCTGACTAGTGGGTCATGCTTGTCAAATTCCCTGTCAATTCGCGTTCGCGGTTAGCGTATTCCGCAAAAAACCTCGCAAAATCTGGTGGTTTTTTGTCCCACGAACGTAAAATGGTGGTAGATGGTAAATTTCACCATCAAAGTGGTGGTTTTATGCTATTAACTCGCGGCAAGGAGATGATAACGTCCACCCTTGAGGGGGGAGAGCGGCCAGTGGTGCTGGATGAGGAGATCGTTGGGGCCATATGCGGGTACAGCATGCTGGTGCTGACTAGCTGGGGCGGCATCGGACTGGAAGACATGGACTTGGGCAGCGGGAGGCCAGCAAGGGTGATTGCCAACATGGAGATGACGGTGCTGCCATCCTCCGTGATGTGCCCGTTGTGCTCCAAGAAGGATGGTAGCCACGGCAATGGCGATGGTGTCAACGTGGTAGCGTTCTGCGTCAGGGAGGAGCACGCCGACGGGTTCCATGAGGAACTTGCGAGGCTCCGATGAACCAATTAATCAAGCCCCCTGCGGTGATGTTTCTTCACAAATTTCCGGCTTCTGCAAGCGGAGAAGCAGTGTTCTTGTCACTTATCGGTTTCTACGTACAATGTAATTTTTGTAACTGTTGCAGTATGTCCAGGAGTATCAATAACTACTAAGTGTTGTTACAACAAAATCAGTTATGAGCTAAACTAGGAAGATGTGGCCGTGAGATGACATTGGTATTTGCAAGTATCTCTGAATCAAAGAGAGGGCTTCGTCCACATAGGTACAGTAAAGAATTGTGCAAGATAGTGGATTTTGCTGAGCAACACGCATGAAAAAATGTTTAATTCGCAGACAGTGTCTCCTTGAATCGCTCATGCTTGGCCTGTACATAAACAATAAATCTGCTATGGAAATCTAGATTGTATGTCAGATAAAAAAAAGAAGAGAAATGTAAGATCTGATTAGAGGAAATTAAAAAACAAATAATTCTGACACACAGATGATTCCAGGTAAAGCACACCAAAGTAGTAAAAAAGATTGATCTTGCATATGACAGAATGTTAAAATTGTGAAGGAGCAATCGTTCTAAACATATGATCGTAGAAATCATTAGTAGCAATAGCAACAAAAACATTTGACAGAGTAAGCAAATGCCATTAAGCAGAGAGACCACCTACACCCAAGTTTTCTATGGAGAATACAAGCGGTTGAAGGTGCAGACCTTCGGCGGCAGTGTTCTGGCAAGTATTGCCGCATCGCAATCAACCTGTGGGAGGTGTCATCTGTTTGGTGATGCGTCAATAGTCAATGTTGCTGGGACATTAAGGTAAAAATGGGTAGCTCTTTTGCTCCATGGTAACCGAGTGTAAGTTTGATAGCAGTGTTGTCCTAATGCCTGCCTGCAATCAAGCTGGAGAACACCACAATATCAATTCGAATAGATTACCTAGTGCTAAAAACATGGAGGTACAGGTACAAATGTAACCAGGAGGTGCTCTCAATTTTTGCTCTAGCTAAGAAGTGCATAAAACGATTTAGCTAACAAAATTAGTGTTTTAGTCTGTATATTGAACAACAGTTTGCTATGTTGTCAAACATACTACCAACTGGCATCATTAAAACATATGAGTACCTTTTTGCTAACAGTGATGAGCATGTCAGTCACAACTTAGGAGAGACATTTATTAATAGTTGGATAGAAGTAGTTTGTGCATATAATACTTTTGTAAGTATATCATGAAAAACATGACCATAACATATTCCAACGTTAAGAAGACAGAAACAGTCATCCAAACAAGACCGTGTTTGCATATGTACTAACACGGACATGGAGCAAGCAAATGGGTGAGTCATTGCCATACAGAAGAGTGGCAGCAATCATCAAGAAAAGCAATTAAAATGCAAGTGCATTAGGGAAAAAAAGAAGGGCGTGAGAGAACGCGTAGGGTCAGTACTATCACTTTGAGCAACTAAGTGAGCGGGCATGGGGAAGCCATCTCTTTTGCCATTCAGTTTACATATAATTCTGCACAATGTAACGTGTAAAGCTAAACTAAAAAATATGTTGAACCCTCAATATATTCTCCAGGTGAATTTTCTTCACCTAGAGCAACATAGATACCTTAATAAAATTTTGATCTTAGTGAATCTTGATATATGTATGCATAGTTGCAGGTGGAACCTTAATCCTGGCCTATTTCCATCATTGAACACAACCCTTTAAAAGTAAATTGTATAGGTCCGGTAAACCGAAGAAAAGATACACTAGTAAAGTCTTGTATACGTTTCCTTCATTACATCAATGCTAGAAGTTATTGTCACTCTCCCAGAAAACTATAGACATGAACCTACTATCGAGCATAAATACCCCCTCTTGGAGTCACAAGTGTCCACTTGGCCAGAGTTTCTACTAGCAACGGAGAGCATGCAAGATCACAAATAACATATGACATGAATATATAATCAATTTCAATATAGTATACAATATTCATCGGATCCCAGCAAACACAACAAATAAGATTACATAAAGATGATCTTGATCATGTAGGGAAGCTCATAAGATCTATACATGAAGCACAAAGTGGAGAAGACAACCAGCTAGCTACTGCTATGGACCCATAGTCCAGGGATGAATTACTCACGCATCACTTCGGAAGCGGGCATGGCGATGTAGATGCCTCCGGCGATAATTTCCTCCTCCGGTAGGGTGCCGGGAAGAGCTTCAGAACACCCCCCACCCCGAGATGGGTTCTGCGATGGCGGCCGCGATGGAACTTTTCGTGGATGGAAGCTCGGGTATCCAGGGTTTTCCCGAGAAGATGTATAAATAGGCGGATGATTTAGGTCGGTGGGGTGCCTGGGGGCCCACACCACCCCTAGGCGCGGGCCACACCCAGGCCGCGCCATGGGGTGGTCTTGCCGCCCTATGGCGCCTCTTCGACCCCCCTCTGGACTTCGTCTTCGTTTCGGTAAAATATTGACTTCGACTTTTGTTTCATCTAATTTCGATAATATTTCCTGTACAACTTTTCTGAAATACAAAAACAGCAGAAAACAGGGAACTAGCACTGTATCATCTTGTTAATAGGTTAGTCTCAGAAATCATGTAAACGTGCAACGAAGTGTAAATAAAACATATATGAATTGGTGTAAAACAAGCATGGAACATCAAAAATTATAGATATGTTTGAGACGTATCACACATCATTCACCCAATGATATGATATTGTTATTAATAACATCCAATGTTCATGATCATGAAACTATGATCATCTATTAATCAACAAGCTAGTTTAACAAGAGGCTTACTAGAGACTCTTTTATGTTTACAAAATACACATGTATTAATGTTTCCAGTTAATACAATTATAGCATGGGATGCAAAGATTTTATCATAAACACAAAGATATAATAATAACTATTTTATTATTGCCTTTTGGGCATATCTCCAACAGACTGTACCGCATCGACCGACCTAATCCAAGGCGGTTGGACCTGGTACGGCGGAATGCGCCCGTACTGCCCACCCGTACCGCGTGTCGGACGAGTTAAACTGGCCAGGAACAGGTATGCAACCCAAATTTTCATAATCTTTCTCTCTCTTCCTCCTCCAAACTCAACCCTACACCATTGGATCTCCAAATTCGTTCGTTTTTATTCGATTCTTTGCACTCCATCGAAGCATGGTACGTTTCTCCTCCGATCCCCAACTTTTTATTCGCGAATGCATGCTCTAGATTTTGTCATTATCAATCTAGACTTAGGTCATATTATGAACTTCATCACCTTAACGAGCATGCTAGATTGAAATTTTAGAGGAGATTCTTGTATAGGATGTGTAGAGGATGATCATATGTTTACTTCTATCAGACCAGTTTCTATTTTTAGTTGAATTTTTGTTAAGATGTGCTTAAGGTACTAAACTGCTAGCTAATTTTTAGATGAACACAAGGAGCCGCTTGCGCGCTGTAGTTGCACAGGCTTCACCACAGGTTGAAGACACACCCGCTTTACTCGGTATCGAGTTTGAAGACCGTCGTAAACTCAACCGTTTTAACCTTCTCAAGGACCGCGAGATCAAGTCGACAAAATAGGCATGCCCCCATATTCTGCACCAACTAGGCTTGGGCAATGATTTCATTATTCTTTGCAACAATGTTGGTTTGCTTGAATTTTGTTTTTAGAAGGCTGCCACCTATCGCCGCTTGATACTCGAGTTCCTCAGCACCCTAAAGCACACGGTGAACCGCTACTACAAATCTCAGGAGAATCAACCCGGAGTCGACCGGATATCCTTTCGTTTGATGAACCGTGAGTATGATTTAACTTCGGATGAGTGGTGCAACCACTTAGGCTTTGAGAACAGTGCCACTGTAAACCGCTATGCCTGCATTTCTTTGAATCCCTCACCTACCATGTACTTTTCTAGGATGATAATACCTAGCACACTCCCTCGGGGAAATACTATTGAGTGCCCTGCTATTCGCTATTTGTACCATGTTATTGCTAATACCTTGCAGGCACGAAGTGCTTTCAAAAGACTTAATGAGGAGGACATGATGGTTGCTGAGTGCGGAGTTGATGAAGGAGAATTTATGCGCAACGTTGAGTGGAGCCCCAAGAGGAAGGTATGATGAGCACAATAGGAAGTTTTCCCTCAGTAAGAAATCAAGGTTTATCGACCAGTAGGAGAAAAATGTTCACTCCCAAGGTGTTGCGAACCAACTCATGGCAGGGCGCACTGCCGGCGTCAACAACAACGTGGAGACATGCACACAAACAACCAAGTACTTTGTCCCCAACTTTCAGCGAGGTTGTCAAGCTCACTGGTTTTGATGAAAACAAAGGATTAAACGAACCGTGTGAAAGAAGAATTGTTTGCAGAGAACAGAACAGGAAAATGTTGTAGAAGATTGCAATTAAAAGAAGAAGGATCGGGGTCCACAGTTCACTAGAGGCGCCTCCCCAATAAAATAAATATGCTGGGTAAACAAATACAGATGGGCAATTGACAAACCGAGATTCTACGCTAATGGTTGGTGCAGAATACATGCTATGAAAGTATGCGGACATTACAACAATATACATAGACCGTAATCCAACTGTATATATCTATGATTAATAATCCACCTTCAGGATTGCATCCGCGACACCCTCCAGTATTAAGTTGCAAGCAACAGACTATCGCTTTAAGCAATGTGTGTAAATTAAACGATGAAACTACCCTTGAATAGAACACCGCTGTTTTCTCCCTAGTAGCAACAGTACATCTACAACCGTAGAGAACAAGGTCACTTCCCATGGTTAAATAGAGGCATGAACCCACTATCGAGCATAAATACTCCCTCTTGGAGTCGCTAGCATCTACTTGGCCAGAGCATCTACTAGAAACGGAGAGCGTGCAAGATCATAATAACATAATACATAATCTCAACCAAAGCAATCTCTCTATAAATCGGATCCACATCAAACCAACATGTAGCATTTACAAAATAGATGATCTTGATCATGTTAGGCAGCTCACAAGATTTATACATGAAGCACAACAAGGAGAGGACAACCATCTAGCTACTGCTATGGACCCATGGTTCCGTGGAGGACTACTCACGCATCACCCCGGATGAAGACATGGCGATGTAGAGGCCTCCCGCGGTGATTTTCCTCTCCGGCAGGGTGCCGGGATGGACTGCAGAACCCTCCCGTACTAGGGTTTCAGTTGACGGTGGTGTCGGAACTTTTCGTGGATGGAGGCTCGGGTCCCTGTGGTTTTTCGATACGAGGAATAAATAGGCGGAAGGGCGGAGCAAACAAGGCGACGAGGCGCCAGTACATGGGCCAGGCGCAGCCAAGGGTTGGGCCGCTCCTGCCCTATGTACTGCCACGTGGCAGCTCTCCTGCGTGTATCCTTCTGGCTCCGTCTTCATCCCGGAAAAAAATAAGACTCTGGGCTTTTGTTTTGTCCAATTCCGAGAAACTTTCATATACAACTTTTCTGAAACACAAAAACAACAGAAAACAGGAACTGGCACTGCGACACCGCGTTAATAGGTTAGTCCCAGAAAATGCTAAAAAGTGTAGAAAAGTGCACATAAAACATATAAGAATTATAACAAAACAAGCATGGAGCATAAAAAAGTTATAGATACGTTTGAGACGTATCAATGGTCCTCGCAAAAGTTGTGTTCCCAGAATGCAACCTCCGCCCAAATTTGGTTGCCATTCTTGTTCTCTACTTGCACCACCAAGCACTTGAAGCTCGTGGCCCCATATGCGGTGGTGGAGTCATAGCCGTCTTGGCCAGAAGGCTTAATATCGATGTAAGTACTTTACGAGCATTGGAAGGCCCTCGCCGCCTTGGTTCTACTACTCTGAATGCTTGTGATATGATAAGAAAAATATATGGTAGATTTTACTTCAATATACCAGGAGCTGATCATCCGATTGCTGCCCCTCTACCTAATGGTCTTTTATCCCTTGAGGAAATGCGTTTGCATTATGATGCACAGGTTGAGGCGAATCTACCCCCACAACAAGATGAACCGAAAGAAGGAGAAGAAGTTGAACAAGAACCTCAAGGGCCGGAATAGAAGCAGCAACCACTCCATGACTTCACCACCTACTAGGACATGTATGCGCTCTAAGGAAGCATTCAGAACCTGAGCAACCTCGCCATCAACCTTCGAGACAACGCCACCGAACTCAATTCCCAGTTCTCTCATTGGAGCAGCCCAATGGAACTATGGGAGTTATCCTCCACCACAATGAGCGAGGGCTTGCAAAAGCCTAAGCTTGGGGATGTGTTCCTCAAACATTTTTATTTGTGTTCAATAAATTTGTACTCCAGCTCTTTGAGAGAGCTTTGAAACACTCGTGTTGGTTTGTTCCAACACTTTGCTTTTTATTTGCTTTTCGTTTTAATTTGTTTTTCTTTTATTTTGATTTGTTCGTTTTAGTTCCTTACTTTGTTGCCCTTCTCGTTTCTTTTTCCATCTCTATCCCAATTCATAAAAATACAATTTTTTTCCTTTTTTCCTTGTTCTTGAAAGATAATTTTCTAATGCATCTTTGCTTGATAATATTTATGAGAGATCTACTAAGAGTTTTGAAGGAACACATCATACGAAAGAGAAATTTGAAGCCATCTACAAGAGGTATGTCTTATGTATCCCACTTTTGAAATTTGAATTGTTTATGCTAGTCAGTAGATTTGTTAAGATATTGTACAAGTGGGAGTGATTTCAAACAATTGGAGTAGAGCTTTATTTGTATGCTTAGTAAATTACGAAAGTTCTTACTCTAGTTCAACTAGTTAACCGAGTTTTTCCTTGAAAATAATATTGCCACAAGTACAGCAAGAAGAAGTCCTAAAATTATGACTTGTATGATGAACAATTGTCTTAAGGGTTTAACTTTGAAGATACTTAACTCCATAGATATTGTGATAGACTTGATAGCACTGTTGATAGGAGTTTTTTGATGGAATTGAAGTCTAGTGGTAGCTGAGTTTAGCCAAGATGTAAGGTTGTATATAAATATGAGATATTGCTTTACGCGTGTCAACATATGCTTTAGTGTCTGATGTTCCTTTATGCGTGTCAACACAACCGTTGCAGACACTCTTGAGATACTAGCACCACTGGTCCCATGATTGTCACAATACTATAAAGACATTCATGATTTTTTTTACTTGGAAACTGTCAAAGGAATTTGAAAGATATCAATCTCAAGTCTTGGCATGGACTTGTTACTGTTAGATGACTATATTCTTGAAGGGCAATGAATGAAGAGTAAATGTTTTGATAGTCTTGATCGATTGATGTGGGTGTAATTAAGATACTTCATTCTTATACCTGTTTAGACATGAATGCTCGTAGTTAATTTGATGATAATAAAATTTCAGTGTCCCTTGGCAAACTGAGAGTTAACTATTTAAGCTAGAGTGATTATTTTTACAACTAACTATGCATACTTATAATCTTTATTGTGATTGTCTCGAGTTACCAATGCTTGTATCATATAATTGACACTTCTCTAACTATGCTAAGTTTTCAAATGGAAGAAGTGCTAGACTCATAAGGCTATCACTTGTAAGTGATTTTGCTTTCTCGTTGCTTTGGTTTAAACGCCAGGTTTCTTGTGTTTCTTTGTTTTTTTGCTCGAGAAAGTTTAAGCTTGGGGAAGTTGATGGCTATGCAATACACCATATTTTCTCGCGTTTAAACCCCTAGCTAAGTCAAGAAATTGACTAAGTTTGCCTCTCAACTTGCCAATAATACCTAATCAATGCAAATATGTGAAATCTCTTCTATTTTTGGATGTTGTGCAGGATATCACGTCATAATGGAAAATAAACCCGCAATTACTGAAGAAAATCGCGTCAGGAGCATAGCAAAGTTAACTACACTTGGAAAAAGGGGGTTCCAGTGGCTTTAACGGGCACCGGTACGGGTAAGCCCCGCCCGTAACGCCCGCCTGTACCGTGTCCGCTGCGTTTCTGAGATCAAACTCTATAAAAGTCGTGAAGGGATTGATGCCAAAGGAAGAGCCATTCATCGCTAAATAGAACCGCCATCCACCAGATCTATCTGCAACACACGGAAACGGAAGGTGATCCATCCTATCCATTCCATCCTCCATCTCCTCTATAGCCATAGCCATCATCATTGTAATAGAGATCTCATTCACATGCTCTATGTGGCTTGTGAACGCTGCTATACTGCAAGAAAAAATCTCCTCCTAATCCAAATCAAATCAAATTCTTCCTTCAAGTCCGGCTATAATCGGCCTTTCTCGTTTCTTTATCGCTTTCGGAGTTTCGGCAGGCAAGGAGGCGAGTTCCGTACAGATCCAAGTAAGTTAAGTTGCCACTGAAAAAGTTTGGGAAAATTTGCCACAGGACACCGTTATTTTCTGGCATTTGCTGAAACACACCGCTTGATTGTGTCTTTGCCAGGTACCATTACAATTATGTGGCACATTTGCCAGAATACACCACCTGGCTAAAAAGGGAAAGTTTTGCACTTTATCTTGAAAACTAGTCATCACAAGAAAAAGTGCAAAACTTTCCGTTTTTAGGCTGGTGGTGTGTTCTGGCAAATGTGTCACAAAATTGCAATGGTACCGCAGCAAAGACACAATCGAGCGGTGTGTTTCGGCAAACGCTGGAAAATAACGGTGTCTTGTAGCAAATTTTCCCAAAAAGTTTTCGTCGCTGCCAAGTTTCCCTGCTCGTTTTAGTTTTAGTACACACAACGGCCCAAACATCCGGCCCGACCACCGCCCTTCTTCCCCGTCCAGCCCAAACCCTAACCACCCAATGGCGGCGGCGGAGCCGGCCGCCGACGCGCCCCCGCCGGAGAACCCCCGCCACGTCCGCAACACCTGCATCCTCGCGCACGTCGACCACGGCAAGACAACGCTCGCCGACCACCTCGTCGCCTCCTGCGGCGACGGCCTCCTCCACCCGCGCCTCGCCGGCCGCCTCCGCTTCATGGACTACCTCGACGAGGAGCAGCGCCGGGCCATCACCATGAAGTCCGCCGCCGTGCTCCTCCGCTACGGCGGCGGCGACGGCACCGCCGCCGCCGCGCACCGGGTCAACCTCATCGACTCCCCGGGCCACATCGACTTCTGCTCCGAGGTCTCCTCCGCCGCGCGCCTCTCCGACTCGGCTCTCGTCCTCGTCGACGCCGTCGAGGGCGTGCACATCCAGACCCACGCCGCGCTGCGCCAGGCCTTCCTCGAGCGCCTCCGCCCCTGCCTCGTCCTCAACAAGCTCGACCGCCTCGTCACCGAGCTCCACCTCACCCCCGCCGAGGCATACCTGCGCCTCTACCGCATCCTCGCCGACGTCAACTCCATCTACTCCGCGCTGCGCTCGCACTCCTACTTCTCAGTCCTCGCCTCCCTCGAGGACCAGCCCTCGTCCAGCAACCACGATCTCCCCGAGGATGCCGACGACGACGAGGACGACGAGGACGCCTTCCAGCCCCAGAAGGGCAACGTCGTCTTCGCCTGCGCCCTCGATGGCTGGGGCTTCCGTATCCAGCAATTTGCCGACCTCTACGCCACCAAGCTCGGTGCCAGCGCCTCTGCTTTGCTCAGGGGATTTTGGGGCCCACGGTACCTGGAAAAGAAGACGGATAAGAACGGGAAGAAGACTTTTATGATCGTCGGCAAGAAGGCAATGGAGGGTACTGATCGGGAGCCCATGTTTGTGGAGTTCGTTCTCAAGCCCCTGTGGAAATTGTACGAGGGGGTGCTGGGGCAGGACAGCGAGATTGTGCGCAAGGTCATTAGCAACTTCAAGCTCAACATCCCGCAGCGGGAGCTGCAAAACAAGGACCCCAAGCTTGTTTTGCAGTCTGTCATGAGCCGCTGGCTGCCGCTGGCAGATGCCGTCATGGCAATGGTGGTCGAGTGCACTCCTGACCCCGTTGTTGCTCAGGGGGCCAGGGTTGCTAGGCTAATGCCAAAGAGGGAGTTTGTGCCAGAAGATTGCCCTGAGATTGTCTTGGAGGCAGAGAGGGTGAGGAGGTGTGTGGAGACCTGTGATGTGGGTGCAGATTCACCGGTTGTGGTGTATGTGTCCAAGATGTTTGCAGTGCCATATAAGACCTTGCCACCGAAAGGGGTGAACGGGGAGTTGTTGACCCACCAGGGTGCAAATGAGTCAGAGGAGTGCTTTATGGCGTTTGCAAGGGTGTTCAGTGGAGTTCTTCGTGCAGGGCACAAGGTGTTTGTGCTGTCGGCGTTGTATGATCCAGTGAAAGGGGATGCAATGGAGAACCATGTGCAGGAGGTTGAGCTCCACTACTTGTATGAAATGCTGGGACAGGGCTTGAGGCCAGTTGCCAGTGTCAGTGCTGGGAATGTGGTTGCAATACAGGGCCTTGGGCAGCACATATTGAAGAGTGCCACATTGTCATCCACCAAGAATTGCTGGCCCTTCTCAAGTATGATGTTCCAGGTATCTCCGATGCTTAAGGTTGCAATTGAGCCGTCCAACCTGAAAGATATGGCAGCTCTTGTTAAAGGGATTAAGCTTCTTAACCGGGCAGATCCATTTGTTGAGTACACTGTCTCGCACAGGGGTGAACATATCCTTGCTGCAGCTGGAGAGATTCATTTGGAGCGGTGCAAAAAGGATTTGGAGGAGAGGTTCGCAAAGGTGAAATTGGTCGTTTCGGACCCCCTGGTTTCCTTTAAGGAGACCATCGAAGGAGAAGGTGTTGGCTTATTGGAAGGCTTGAAGGCTCCGCATGCATTCATTGAGAGGACTGCTCCAAACGGGAGATGCACTGTGAGAGTTCAGGTCCTAAGACTACCCAATGCTCTGACTAAGGTCCTCCAAGAAAGTGATCAATTGATTGGTCAAATAATTGAGGGGAAAACAGCAAAGAAGAATGTGATGTTGAACCCACAAATTTCTCAAGATGATTGCGATTCTGTTGCAATGCTTAGGCAGCGCATGGTCAGTGCCATAGACAGTGAATTGGAAGCCATTTCCGAGCAAGTTGATAAAGAAAAGCTTGAGAAGTGTAGAAAGACATGGCTTGGGTACCTCCAAAGGATCTGGTCCTTGGGTCCTTGGCAGGTTGGCCCAAACTTCCTTCTCTTGCCTGATGCTGAATCCAGTGATGGTGTGATAAACATGGAAGATGGAAGGCAAGGTATTCTTGTGCGTGGTAGAGCACATTTTTCTGAGAGATTGGGGTTTGTGAGTGGACCTTATGCTGATGCTAATAATGCTTCTGACAACAGTAAATCAGCAGCAGATGCTCCTGACTCTTTACATCTAGAATCTGTGGCATTAATGAACAGCATTCTTTCAGGATTTCAGTTTGCCACGAACGCAGGGCCTTTATGTGATGAACCTATGTGGGGTCTGGCATTTATTATTGAGCCTTACATATTTGCTGATAACTCTGATGCTGCCCATCAATCTGATCAGTACAACATCTTTAGTGGCCAAGTAATAACTGCAGTTAAGGAAGCATGCCGAGCAGCAGTTCTTCAGAACAACCCAAGGCTTGTTGAAGGCATGTATTTCTGTGAATTGACTACACCGACTGAGCAACTAGGTTCAACCTATGCAGTTCTTGGTAAGAAGCGAGCGAAGATTTTGAAAGAAGAGATGCAAGAAGGAACTTCAGTATTTACAGTGCATGCTTACTTGCCTGTTGCTGAGAGCATTGGATTTTCTAACGAGCTCAGGACCGTAACATCAGGTGCAGCCAGTGCTCTGCTTGTTCTTAGCCACTGGGATGCTATTCCCGAGGACCCTTTCTTTATCCCAAAGTCACAGGAGGAGATTGAAGAATTTGGAGATGGAGCAAGCATTGGGCCAAACTTGGCTAAGAAACTTATGAACTCTGTGAGGCGTAGGAAAGGTCTGCATATTGAAGAGAAAGTTGTGGAGCATGGCTCGAAACAACGTACACTTGCTAAGAAAGTGTAGCTGTACTTTTTTGGGAGGTAGGGAAGCTGTATCTTTGTTCTAGATTTTGTCCTGGTAAACTGAAATTTGAAATAGAAACAAATATGGAGTTTATGTGGCGTGGTGTTTGGCAGAAAGTAAGTTATGCGGGTGTTAATTTTATATTAAATTAGACATTAATTGGAACTACGTTTTTATGAAATAAATTTGGACTCACTGCAATGATTGTTGTGAATATGTGATATCCTTATGCCTTCTGGGTTTGCTTGGAGATTCAAATCTAAGATTCTGACAATTAATTTTCCATTTTAAGCTTAATAGGCATTCCCATTCTTTAACGATTCCTTCTTGGATATGCTGTGGCATCAGGCAATATGTTATAAATGAACCTCTGCTGTCTTTGTCCATATTTTGCTTGTCCTGTTATTAAGTCAAATGTCACGAGGAAGCATATATATCATGGAACAGAGTGAGATATGATTGCTGACTCTGAACCTTGCAGTATCCTCAATTAGGTCCCATCAGTAAGATGGTGCCAATTTCTTGTATGTTATGGTATGCCGGTATCTACTGCAGCTCTTAACCTCACCTTGTCAATTTACATGGTTAGATTAAGCGTGCAAATCCGAACTATGGTGTTCTTGCATTGCTATTTCATTAGGTACTTCAAAGCTTTGTTTTAAAACGGCCTAATGGCCAGCTTTGTGCAAAGCTGAACGGATAGTTTTATCAATTTGTAAAATGCATTCTGTATTGCGGAGAGATATTTCTTGCATATATATCCCTCCGGGTTTGTGGCATGCAAGCTGCATCAATCATTATATCATAGTAGTACTTTCACCAATTATGTTCAAACTGTTAGGTGCCCCAAGTCTGGGATCTTGGAGAAATGCCGAGGTATGCTTCTGGAAACTTGGGATGGCATGTTCAGCAAACAAATCCAGTGCTGTTTGTGTACAAAGTAGATTAATATCTGGCTTGTC
Source organism: Lolium rigidum (assembly GCF_022539505.1). NCBI lineage: Eukaryota > Viridiplantae > Streptophyta > Magnoliopsida > Poales > Poaceae > Lolium > Lolium rigidum. The sequence goes on along the minus strand of NC_061510.1, from coordinate 315,815,998 downwards.
TTGTAGATCCAACACCAACTATCATCATGTGAAACAATGGTCTGTATGATATAAGTTCTAGAATCTAAAGGAAAGGAGGGAACCATAAAACCTGAGAAGAAAACATTAACAACATAAGAGTACTCCAAATCATGTAAACCCAAGCTGTGTATCTGATAGGGTTAAGTCGTCTGCATTTTAGTCACCTTTTGATGCCAATGTTGATGTTTCCCTTTCTCAGCCACGGACTCACTATAGCTTATTTGCCTGATGATCGTGTGCTGGGAGCAGGAGTTGGCAAAAAAAAAAGAGATCACAATATGAGTTCCTTAGCAACACTGTATGCCACTTCACATTTGTTAGACTGTTACTCTCTTGATTGTACTAATTTTTAGTTACTCATATCACATTTGGTACCTATTGTGGATCCTTAGGAAATAGAGACCCTGAATCCTAGTGCTGAATATAGTGTGACTAGAGGACTAAGGGCCACACTATCACGCTATGTCCGCAGCAGTGATAGGTTTCTTGATAGGATTTTTTTGAGCCTTGGGAAGACCAGCGAATGGAATCAGTTCGTCAAGGTATGCTCTAGTGTATTTGGATGTTATATTTTGGTTGGGTTGCACACATTGTTTTTGTGTACTTACAAATCTTGGTACGTATCACAGCTAGTTTCATTACTTGGATATTGTTCTAAACCAATTTGTCGGTTACACTGATGGCTGTGCTTACATTTTATTAAGAACATCAGACTGACATGAGCATGAATTAGATCATATATGTTTTAACAGTAACCAGCGTCAATTTCAACTAGAGCAATTTAGACCCACTTCTTTCAGCTTTTAGAAGGGCTTCTCCCTGAAATTACCCTTCCCCAGCTTCTCCCAGAAGCCTGTCTCCCAATTTTTTTGAACTTCTAAATTTAGTATTGGGTAGACTAATTTAGAAGTTTAAACAAGTTCAGAAGACGGGTTTCTGGGAAAAACTGAGGGAGGGTAGCTTCTGGGAGAAACAATCCTAGAAGAAGTCCCCCTTAAAGCACTCGTCTCACTATATCTGCGCCGAATTTATGATTGTTTTCACTTTAATGTGGCAAGAAGCACATCGGTTAACATAGTTTGGAAAATTAAATTGCAAAAAGAGCCTGGTGAACTATTTGAAGCAATTGTTGTTAGAGTTCAACATGTGGACTTATCTTTTAGTTTCAGCAGTTTCTATTTGACTTTATTTATGTGCACTCCCAATGTTTGCAAATGCATATGATGTCGAGATAGTTTACGGTTGAGTTATTTGACCAAAGACACTAGGAAATAGAGACCCTGAATCCTAATGCTGAAATAAGGCGACTAGAGTAGGGGGGCAGAGTGATGGAAACCCAGAGCATGTAGAAAATGGGTTTCTTGATAGGTCGGGGATAGCCCAAGATGACCATCCTTTGAGCCTTGGGAAGAATGGAATCAGTTTGTTGTGGTATGCTCAGTGCGTTTGGATGATATGTTTTGGCTGCATTGCACACATTATTTTTTTATGTTCTTAGAAGTTCTGGTTACTTATTGCAGCTAGTTTCATTTCTCGGATATTGTTTTCTAAACCTATGTTGGTGACGTGCTTATGTCTTATTCAGAATATCAGACTGACATTGTCATGAATTCATTTATGTTTTAACAAGAACAAGGGTCAGTTTCAACTAGAGCAATTTAATAAAACACTCATCTCACTATATCTGTGTTGAATTTATGCTCGTCTTTTATTTTAATGTGGCAAGAAGCACATTGGATTACATGTTTTGAGAAATGGAATTGCCAAGAAAGCCTCTGTTTGAAGCAATTATTGTGAAAGTTCAAACATGTGGATTTATCTTTTAGTTTCAGAATCATTAACCTTTTCTACTGAACTGTATTCATGTGCACTCACAATGTTTGCAAATGCATATGATGTCGAGATAGTTTACGTGTGAGTCATTTCACCACTTCGCATCACTTCAATATTGGTACTTTTCTGTATTGGAATATGTCTTTTCAACAGTATATAGAGATGATGGAGCAGGCTGACCATGATGTAAAATGCACTCCCTGTCATGCATTTCTTCTGTGGAGACCCATCTTTTGCAAACTCTGATCAGGTAAATCTCCATTGAAGCCTACACACTGCTCTGCTCAAATATATGGCTTATCATTTGTGATTCTGACCAGTAATCTCGGGAAAATATATTAATAATAGAATAAGATGTGTGCAAGGGATGAATGAAATTTGACACCACTGTACTTTGTTTTTAGCAGTGACCCAGACTATAAATATGCTGCATGGATTAAGCAGTTGCTTTGCCATATGCTTCGTGCCATTGATTATAGAACAGACGGTTGAAGCAGTTCCTAATTTGTATAAATATGAGATATGCCTTTCAGACTATCTATATCACTACGTTGCTATCTGGAATCCTTCTCAGAACTTCGCGGAAGCTGATTCTTTCACTTGCTTCGTGGAGTTAGGTTGGTTTACGGACAATTTCTGCCTGAAACTAGAATCCAGTGCTGTCGGCATTCAAGGGATGCTCTCTAAATATCACAATCCTAGCGAAGTATGATGTAGAGCTTTAGCACCACCTGGAAATAGCTACGGAAGTAAGTCTTTACGCACTAAACTGCATGGCCTGCAGTGTTTAAAATGGTCTTTTACCTGATGTGGGATTTGTTATAGATCACATTATATCCTTCTACATTCTTAACTGTATCTTTGTTATAATATTTTGAAGAATTACAGCAGGAGGTGCACAATGCTGATACTTCCATGCTTATAGAAGTGAAAGGTGCCAGCAGTATTATTAACAAAACTATGGTATCTGCAGGTTAATCCCCAGCTCTATGCATTCAGGCATATAACGTTGCTGTTAGCCCAGGAATTGGACTTCACCGTTATCGTTTATATATGGGCCACACTATGAAGTGATCCAGTCATCCAGATGGTGCTCAGGTAACAAACAACACTCTGGGTTACTGCAAATGGTTTAGCTTGATGCATGGAGACATGTCTGGTGTGAACGCAGGGCAGGAAACCTTTTCCTGCTGTCCAGAAACGCCTCTTGGCTGGCGATGTCAGTATGTCACTTCAAATCTCAAGCTTCATTCCCCACAAATATAAAAATAAAATCTCAAGCTTCACTAACGAGTCATGCATAAGCTCTGTAGCTAGGCTACAATTCTACGTGGACCAAAGACTGACAGTATCACCACATGTTGACTGATCCTCGAGAGTGAAAACAACTTCACATCTACACATCCTCAAAATCCAAAGATATAAAATACTTAACGAATACAGTAGTATGGAAATTCATCAGTAAAGCAAGGAAAAGAGGACAGACGTAAAAAATATCTTAACAATAGAGACCACGAGAATAAGTTTGTAGCAACGTCATGATCCAAGAGAACCAGAAATATCCTGTGTCATTGCTTCATCGACTTAACAACAGAGCCACGGGAATAAATTTGTAGCAACCTCATGATCTAAGAGAATAATTTATAGCAACAAGATATGGCAATATATTTTGATATTTGGTGATCTCTCCACTCTTCTTCATGCATCCTGGTTAGGCTGAGAAGATCCATCCACCGGCTTCTTAGAGGCGTTTATGACTACAGTAATGGGACAAAAGGAGATGTCAGACAGATGATTTATACTAATTACACCAGTATTGCCAAATACAAATACAATAATGGAAACCACATGGGCAAAGAGGTATCTAGACGTGCAAGTTACTCAGCAGCTAAATCTGCAACATTTTTACTCCAGTAGGAATCTGTTTTTACAAGCATAGTATCAATTACCCTGTTACTTCTAGCATAATCATTTAGCTTGTTCTGCTGAAAGAAACTACTCGTACATGATCTCTATAAGGGCAGATTAGAATAAATTTGCAAGTTCTGGAAAGCGCCTACTGAGCAATGAACGTGCCAGCAGTAGAACAACTTCCAAAGAGTATGTTACCCTGTTTTTACTAGCATAGTATCGAACTATCAATTACCCTGTTTCTTCAAGCCTAATCACTTAGCTTGTTCGGTAAAAAAACAAGCAAACTACATGGCCCCTACCAGGACAGCTTACAAAAAATTATCCTCTGCCCAAGTTCTGGAAAGCGCCTACTGGACAATTTACGTCCGGGCAATACCACAACTTCCAAAGCGTACCAAAAAAAATGCTCGCACATGATTGCAACTAACATTGTGACAAGTAATTCTCATCTGCTAATTAGAAGTATGTTACTAGTCAAATTACAATCCAAGCCATTAATTCCCCTACAAAGAAGTGGATAAACTGCTGCTTGGTTGCGTAGGAGGATATAAAGGATTTCGATAAATGCCAGCTCAGAACTGGTGTACTAGATATATCCAAAAAAAGGGAGGCGTATGACTGTTGAGTTTTCTATCAGTTGGGGGAGTTTATCAGAGGGCAGAGGCACAACTGAGAGTATGAAAACAAGAAGATTGATTGTGAGCAATTACCCAATGGCGAAACTTCCTCTTGACCTTCCAAATGAGCCATGTGTCCCTATCCGCTTCCTTAAAAGAATACATGACCCCTTTATTCCTAAAGGGCACAATGAGAACATATTAGCTTGGCCAGTAAACGAGATACATTGAAAAATACTTATAACATGAGAATACGGTCATAGATAGACCTACATACCATGCACTGCGAATGCAGCAGGTAATGATATGCTGGATGAGGCTACGAGGACCCGGGTCATAGCCGCGGATGCCACATTCATCGACTGCTGGAGACCGAGTGCCAGTACCGAGGTGGTATTGCGCATAGTTGCGCATTCTTGGATCTTTGTAGACAATGGTTTCAGCCATGACCATAGGCATTGCCTTGGTGGAGACACTCAGATTTGTATCTATGAGGAAGAGGGCACGATCTCCAATGCTCGTTACAGGGACAAACCTGTCCAACATGATGTCCTTGAGTTTGTAGATCAAAATATGCGACCGGGAATTGTCGGTATGGCCAACGAGCAGTATCTCCGAGTCACATTCTACCAGACTGTGACCATCATAAAGTTTATCCTTGGGGCACTTGGCGACCAGCTTCGGTGGCGGTGGTGGTGAACCGGCCTGTGGGGGCGGGTCGATCTGGAAAACCAGTGAACCATCATACGTCGGATACTGCACCATGTAAATCTTGCCATGAAACGCAAGGGGTGCAGCATATGGTGGGACTTCCCAACTCGGCACGGTCCATTGCGTGTCCTGGGTGGTAGCAAAGGCCAGCCTCTTCACACGATAGAAGAGAATCATGAGGGTGATGGTTCCAGTATTGGCATCACAAGAGACGACGGCAAACATGCCAAGCGTGAGGAAGAACCACCTTTCACCCTCGGTCTGGAAGTTGTACTTGTACCTCCGCAGCTGCGTGTGGAGATCGGAGAGCGGGGGAAGGTCAGCCAGGTCGCCGGTGAAAGGGTGGAGGAGGCGAACGACGGCGTCCTGGTCGCGCTGGAGGAGGAGGAGGCCATCCACGGAGTCGAGGATGCAGTGGTCTCTAAAGAGCGGAAGCTTGACACGGACGAAGGTTCCTGTGTCGAGGTTGAGGAAGCGAACGTGGTTGCGGAGCTTGTTGTGGCCAGGGTGGAGGCCGTGACCCTCTGGAAACATTATCCAGCGTCGCGGGTGGAAGCGTGGGTCAACGACACCGCGGCCGCGTGGGCACATGGTGCCGTCGCGCCACATTCTGCAGACGGCGCGGAAGCGGACGTAGTCCAGGAAGTCGCCGGCCAGGACATGCCATGCTACCAGGAGAAGCAGGTCTCCAGGCAGGGACGTCGTCCATAAGGTGGAGTATTGATCCGTGGCATCGTCAGAGGTTGCTACCGTGGGGCAGCGGCGCTTCGTTTTCATGGTCGGCCGCATCACTGTATTCTTCCCGAGTTGCTGGCTCACCGAGTAGTACTGTAGTACCTCACTCAACCAGAATCATCAAAATTCAAGGGTTTCCTGTCCAAAATGGAGAAGCAGTACGTCAGCATAATACTAAACCTGGAAAGGAAACGAAGATTCCAAATAATTACTTCTTGTCTAAGATAATTGCTATGTTGAAGGAATTTTTGAGTAGGCAACAAGGCACAACAAATCTTTTGCTTCACGATTAGCATGTGCTGCCACTGTTAGTGCTCACCAAAATAATGTTTGTGTTCCATGCACAATCGCCTATGTTCCCTGATTTTATTTTTATTATATTCATGAAAATCATCTCGATTGAGCAAGAGACCTAGACAGTGTTGACACTGGAGCGACCATGGTTATTTGGTATAGAATTGAGGGACAATATAGACTTCGACAGTAGTTGAGTGACTAAAATTGGACTTTCTTCTGATTGAATTGATAATATATAGCTAGGACAACTTTATAAAATGAACATGGGAAATTTTGCGCCGAAATTTTGGGCGTGAAACGTCCAAGTTCTTGTCTCCTTGATCTACGTAAATGAAAGCAATGCGGATGTGTTGTCAAAAGTTCCGGAAAACACCCTCCTTGTTTCATTTGAATTGATGTAAACGTTGTAGGATGTCATTAGAAACAGTAAAACTGAGCTACTTAGGCCCTTCCTCAGCGATTTGTGGTCGTGAGCAATCAGATCATGTGTATGGATGTTATGGATCTTTCCTTCATGCTGGCTGCTTGCGTCAAGGCGATTTTCACCGTGTTACGACCATCGATACCATTGGCCCAATGTAACAGGGCTGCTACTCTGGAGAATGACTTGGGCGTCTTCTGGTGAACCAGGTCCGTGACTGTGATTGGACTGGACTACTTCGTTGGCTGTGTGGGCTCTTCTGCCTCGAATAGTTGCTCTGCTAAGGTAAGCCTAGTTTCTTGTGGTTAAGTCTGCTAAGGTAAGCCCAGTTCCTCTTGGTTAAGCACTCTCTTGATTGGAGGCACCATGCTGCCGCCATTACTTCGTGCAACTAATGGCATGGAAGGTGCGCTACCAGTGTCCTTCCGTCCCCTTGATTCTGTTTGTGGATCGACGATAGCAAAGCAACCCATGACTACAACACATAATCCTCATTGACCTTCCACGTTATCCCTCCCTACGACGATACATAGGTGAACACTTGGACTGCTACACAACCAGCGTTCTCCTTCACAAGTCACAAGCCTTGAGCGTTGCTACGCCATGTCTAACATAAACGTGGCGGTGATGTGGAGGCGCATCCAAACGCAACATCTAGCCAACTTAAGGCTAAAATAACTACACAATTTTCACATTTTTTTTCACAACTTCATATTTTCCCGAAAGCCATCTACTCCTTCTTCCCATCTCTCCCGATCTCATATGGTATAGGAAGCACAATTGGAGACTTAACCCCTCCCCGGATCCCAATAGGTACCATTGGAATATTTAGAAAGATATGGGTCTGTGTTGCTACTGACTACCAAAGGATGAATTACCAATTGGACTAGCCCTAGAATTTACCAACAACCTCTCTGCTCGGAGGTGCAACAATTCCTTTGATGGTTCACACCTTCTCTATTGGATTCGGACCATCGCCAACACCCCCTCCCCGCGGATCATGCCATAATATATAGGGTGGACCTCCTCTCCTATTACAAACAAGCAACAACACTAGATCATGCATCCTTACCCCAATCTCAAATAGCTGCTAACATGCAAGCATCAACCCCTCTAATGGAAGTGCCACCGCCACCAGATCTCGTTCAATTCTAGCCCCACGACCCCCAAATCCCAGCGCGAAACAACAACAAATCAAGGGGAGTCACACTATTTTTACCTCAATGGTGTGAACGTGCGAGCGCACAATCTTGATTTGTGCGGCCGCCAGATGAGGGAGAGAGAAAAGGCGTCGGCGGCTGAGCGGCGAAGGTAGCGAAGAGAGGGAGAGAATGGCAGTAAAGGAAACTACCATTTATGAGGGGGGGGGGGGGGGTAGGTGAATGTGAACGTGTTGAACCAGTCCGCACCATGATGTTTTCTCACGTGAGTGTTGCGCTATGTCTTTCCATAGTGTCGAAGAGGAATATATGCATCACACCAAAGGATAAGAAATTGAACATTTGTTGAATAGATTTTTTTTTATTTTAAAGGAGACACAAGGTTTGGTCTTTAAAATTGAAGGAAATGAATTGCAAGTATGCATAGGAAAGATCGAGTACTTGAGCTACATGTACATGAATCTATAGCTGGTCCACCTCCTATCCCTCACGTTGCCTCCTCTAGGCGACTAAGGGAGAGAAACCCTAGCTCTCACCGCCAACCTCTCCTACTCGTGTCACCCCTACAGGCTGCCACCGGAAAGGCCGTGCGGCGCTTGTGAAGGTGGCGGAGGGGAGTCACGGTTTTGGCTACCCTGTAGTAGTATCGAGGAATGCTCATGTGCTTCGTCATTAACGGTGCTCAATATCTCTTTTGATTGATGACTAGGTTTAGGTCATCATCTAGTTGTTATAGATTTTGAACATGATCTTTGTTGATGGCATGAATTTGGGCAAATAATTTGAATTCAAATTCAAACTTAGATTTTAATAGTTCATCACACATTTGAATTGGAATTGGAACCTGAACTTGAAAGTGAAATTGAATACAACACAAATAAATAAAAATTGAAGACATTACTCAATAAGGAAAATAACTCTTTATTTATATTAAGACAATAATACAATGTCTTTACAAAAAGGAAATAATAAAATAATATGAAAATAAACTTACAAGTTTAGAAGAAGAGAAAAATAAAATAAAAAGCCTAATCTAAATCTTGATCATAATCATCTTCTTCTCAATCTTGTAACCTGCATAAAAAATACCAATTAGTGGAAATGCCAAATGGCAGTGGTAAAAAATAAAGGTTAAACCCTTGAGATATTTTCTCAGCCGAGCACATCCACAAGGGGAGGTGAACGAAGGTGGAAACTTTCACCAAACAAGCAACCAACACACTCATGGAATTGCATGGCATACCTGTCGACCAAGCACATCCCCAAGACCACAAATAAAAGAGGTTTTCTTGTAGTACACATCAGCTTAACACAAGCAGACCAAACCATCGACCAGGAGCACCATTCCATCACGTTTACAGTAGTTCATCACCAAGAACACTCGTTCATCATTAGAATCTCGTAGAAACAACCAATATCAACCAGAAGAGCACATACACCCTTAGACCATTCTGGAAATTATGGTTACTTAAGAAACAGGTATGAGGAGCAGGCATACCACAAGAAGGTGGTTATCCAACATCCAGAAGCTCAACAAGATCAAGAACAACAAGGACTAGGAGTTGGAGCAATGTATAAGCCAAATCATTGGACATATATCACTTGGTATATCCGTATATGATTCCAAAAGGCACATAGTATCCAAATAAGACATCACATCAAACCGAGTTTGTTTGAAGACTTTTTAACATCCTTTGGATCAAGCCTAGAGGATTACTGGCAGCTATTAAGTGGAATATCTTGTCACAACACGAAATCCTGATAAAAGGTGTTGGAAATATGCCCTAAAGGCAACAATAATAAGGTTATTATCATATTTCATTATTCATGACAAATGTTTATACTCCATGCTAGAATTGTATTATTCGGAAACGTTAATACTTGTGTCACTAGTAAGTCTCTACAAGACTAGTCCGTTGGTTAAGAGCATCTCTAGGTAAACTGGGCAAAACCGAAAAATAACCGCAATTTTAATGGTTCGGTTCGCAAATCGGCGCAGAGCAACGACCGTAAAGTAGTCAGAACTAAAAAAAAGTTTTTGGGCCGAGACCAAAACTCCTACTCGGCCTGTATTTGTAGGGGCCGAACGAGCGAACCGAACACAGCCCGAATGAACCCCTAGTTTGCGCGCGACGAAAGTTTCACCTCCCAACTGCCGCCACCGCCGATCTGCACGCCCTCACCGTCCTCTGCGGCGCCGTCGCCCGATCTCGCCGGTATGAGTCTCGAATCGACCCCGCCAGCCGCCGGAGCTAGCTCGCAGGACCCGCCACCCTCTCCCGCGGTGGCCGGAGCTCCCGCTACAACAACCACGCCTGCCACCCCCGCCGACGCCGCGACCATGGTCTCGTCGACGAGCGTCCTCAAGCGGTGGCGCGCGGGAATGCATGTGGTCCCGCAAACCGGTGCCGCGGCAGCCAGCGGTGATGTCCCGGCTGTCACCAAAGGGGAGGACACAGCGAAGCCGACGACGCTGAAGGTATCCCGCGCTAGACCAAAGAATTCGACGCCGAAGGAAATGCAATCAAAGATGACGACGAGCCATGGCGCCCCGCCTCCGTTCCCATCCCCGTCAACGCTGTCGCCGCCGCCGGTAGCCAACGTGAACGACGCCCATGACGTGCTCGACGACGAGTCAACAAGGTAAAAATTACAACTCCATCTCGTTTTTACTTGTGAGCAGAAATTGAGGCCGCGTACTGTTAGGAACGACAACGCCTCGTACATGGAGATGTTGGACGAGGTTAACATTACCCCACTCGCTCCGTTCGATGTTGGGATGGGCGGAGATGGGGAGGACGACGCAGATGAAGGGGAAGAAGGGGACGATGGGGAAGAAGATGAAGGCGACAAAGGTGTGGTTGAGGTCGAGGCCGATGAAAAGAAGAATAAAAGAAGGGCAAACAATTACACGGAAATCGAAGACGCGATGTTGTGTCGAGCTTGGGCCGTCGTGGGGATGGATGCATTCTCCGGCACCGATCAAACCGAGAAGCGCTACTGGTAACGCATCGAGGACAAATTCCATAAAATGATGCCGCACGTTCGCCATCTTGTCGATCGCACGTACCGATCCCTCCAAGGACGTTGGGACGCGATCAAATTGGCATGCAGCCGATGGGCGGCATCAATGAATCAAGTGGTGTCGAATCCTTCTAGCGGCGCAACTGTAGACGAATATGTGAGTGAATTTACTTGCTTTTTATGTTTGCATAATTTGTGTTTGGTTTGGTGACCACACCTTGACGATTTCATATTTATTTTGCAAATGTAGGACCGTATTGCCGATGCGAGGTATAGAGACATGGCCGGCAACAAGGGCAAGAGCTTCACGATGCGACATTGCTTTGATGTGCTTCAACACCTTCCCATGTGGAAACCGAGGGACAAAGAAACAGCACCCAAGAAAGCTGCAATGGTTGCGCTGGACGATACCGAGGATGAGAAGGAGGGCCGGAACAATGACAAGCCGGATGGAAACAAGAAGGCCAAAGAGAGGCTCAAGATCGTGGGGGAGGCAACATTGTTGAGGGACAAGTTTGATCAAATGATGAAGTCCAAGGAGGTGATTGCGGCCAAGAATTTGGAGACAAAGCTTGTCATCATCGAGAAGAAGAAAGAGGTGAGTCTTGCCAAGGTTGAAGCCAGCCGAGAGGAAGCAAGGAACAAGGCCAAGTTGGAGGAGATGAGGATCAACGTGAAGAAGACCAAAGCAATGAAGCAACTATTGGTCGAAGAGAGGGAGATCATGATGATAAACACAAAGGACATGAATGATCAACAAATGGAGTGGTGGAAGGAGGCCTCAGCGGATATCATGGAGAGACAAAGAATAGCTCGTGAAGAGGCAAGTGGTGGTGGATCGGTGACACATGGAGGTGGTGGCGATGATGTTCACGGCGGTCCTACCTCCGTTTGATGCCGACAGTGAGAGGAGATGGTGAGGAGAATGAGCAACTTTCTGCCATGAACTATGAACTATTTGCTATGATTGTGTCATTTGATGTATAACTATAAACTATGCATGAGTTGTTTGCACTTGATAGTTTGATCATATGCCAATTTTGTGATAAACCCTGCCTTTATGGGTACGGAAGCCGCTGTCGCAGAACAGAGCCCGTAAACCAAAACTGTAAAACACCGACCCGTAAACACGAGTTCGGTGAACCGAACTCCAGGTTTTCAGTTCGCGTTTATACGGGCTCTGTTAGAGATGCTCTAACGATGGTAAAGGTTTCCCAACCATAAATTTGTGTTGTCAATTAACAACGGGATCATGTCATTAGGAGAATGACATTACGGACAAGACCTAACTAGGCAAAGCAATTAGATCATGTCAATGTTTAAATTGATGTAGCTTTCTAATATCAAATGTACCAATTATTAGACCATGAGATTATGCTACTCTCTAGTGGCGGAAGAATATGTTGAGGGCATCAAATGACACTTCATAATTGGGTGATCATAAAGGTGTCTTTGGGTATCTCAGAAAGTAATTTAGGTGGTATGTATGAAGAGTAGAATTTGTCCATCCACGTAACATATAGATATACTCATGGCTCGCTCAGGTAACACACAATCTATATCTCTTGCAAGCACGTGACTAATGAGTTAGCCACAAGTGAATGATGTGTTACGATATGAGTAAAGAGTACTTGTTGTGCACAAGATTGAACTAGGTTTCGTGATACCGATGATCGAATCTCGGGCAAGTAAAATATCGCGAAACAAAGGGAATGGAATATGAGATTGTTTGAATCCTTGACATCATGGTTCATCCGATAAAGATCTTCATGGAATGTGTGGGAATAATCATGGCCATCCAGGTCCCACAGTTGATTATTGATCATCGAAGTGGTCTCGATCATGACCACATATTCCTGAACCCGTAGGGTCACACACTTAATGCTCAAGATCGCTAGGTAGTTCTAGGATATTACATATTTGTGATTCTGAAGATTGTTCGGAGTCTCGGATGGGATCTAAAAAATCTTGAGTAGCTTCGGAATAGTCCAGAGAATGAGATTCATATATGGGAAGTCATTTTTAGGGTTTCGGAAAAAGTTTGGAGTTTTCCGGTATTGTATCTTATTCATATATCGAAAAAAGTTTGGAGTTTTCTGTTATTGTATCTTATTAATTTTTAGCTATGGAATATTCATATATAGTTATTTTCTGCTACGAATCCCTACAACACACACTCTTGGGAGGCATGCAAGAAACCAAGAGGGATTTGCCTGTCCTGCATGGGCCGGGTGCACAAGCCCTCAACGGCCCAACTGACAAGCCCAAGAGAAAACCCTAATTAAGGGGCAATCATGTTAGGGTTGGACTCTCCCCCTTTCCCTTTTTTTGGCCGACCCTAGGGCCTGGAAGAGGGGCCAAGGCAGCCCCCACACCTATATAAGAGGTAGGGGAGGGCTGGGGCGCAACATATCGAACCCTAGCCGCCCTCCCACTCTCCCTCTGTTATAATTGAGATGCACAATAAACGAAGAACGAAAAGTAAAACACTGCAGGGGACACGAGATTTTAACGTGGAAAACCCTTGCAACACACAAGGGAAAAACCACGGGCGCCGGCCCGACAAAACTTCACTATTTCGGTGGTGTTTACAAACGCCGTGGGTGTACAATGATGCGATGATAACCCTAGCGGCGGCTTACGGGGAATATAAATAGGCGGTGGCAACGATCCGTACCGCGGGGGCTGCCGCCCCCGCACCCCCGCGGGCGTCCCTGTAGGGCACGACATATGGGCTAACTCGACTACGCTACGCTTCGGCCCAAGCCTCCGGCGACGGGCCTCGCTCCGCTCGTCGAAGTTAGCCTCCCTTTAGTATATGAATTTGGATCACAAAATAACAAACTCCACCTTGAGACAAATTCCTTGTAGCATGAACTTCAACAATCACCTGAATCAACAAAGAAAACACTTGCTGGCGCCAATAGCCACTTGGGCTAAACAGTTATACCAACCAAGCTTGAGCAAAGCTCAAACTTGGACACGAGGACAGAGCTTAGTCATCATATCAGCAGGATTATCATGAGTACTAATCTTGCATACCTTCACTTTACCTTTTGCAACCACATCTCTGATTGCGTGGTACTTAATATCAATGTGCTTTGTCCTATCATGGAACATCTGATCTTTAGTAAGATAAATAGCACTTTGATTGTCATCTGAACAACTTAATGCAAGAATTATCTCCACAAAGCTCAGCATATAACCCTTTCAGCCAAACAGCCTCTTTACCTGCCTCAGCAATAGCCATGTACTCAGCCTCGGTAGTAGATTGTGCAACGGCATCTCGCAAAGTAGCCTTCCAGCTAACGAGCACATCCACCAACGAGTAAACACATAACCTGTGAGGGACCTTCTCCGATCCAAATCGCCAGCATAATCTGAATCCACATATCCGGCGAGCCCCTCACCAATCCTGCCAAACCTCAAGCAAGCTTTTGATGTGCCGCGAAGGTACCGAAAATCCACTGAACAGCTTTCCAATGTTCTTTACCGGGATTAGCCATGTATCGACTGACCAAACTCATAGCATATGATAGATCGGGACGTGAACAAACCATGGCATACATCAAGGAACCAACGGCACTAGAATAGGGAACTCGAGACATGTACTCAATATCATCTTTAGAGCTAGGACATTGCAAAGTCGACAACTTGAAATGAGAAGCAATAGGAGTAGTAACTCGACTTTGCATCATGCATATTAAAACGATGAAGAACTTTCTCAATGTACTTTTCCGACTAAGAAACAACAAACTAGACTTTCTGTCCCTTTTGATTTCCATGCCTAGTATTTTCTTAGCAGGACCAAGATCCTTCATCTCAAACTCACTACTTAATTGATTCTTTAAAGTAGTGATCTCTTTCATGCTCTTGGCAGCAATCAACATATCATCAACATATAGCAGCAAATAAATAGGTGATCCATTAACAAACTTGATATACACACAACTATCATACTGAGATCTCTCAAAACCATGTGTAAGCATAAATGAATCAAACCTTTTATACCATTGTCGTGGCGACTGTTTCAGACCATAAAGGGACCGCTTTAATTTGCAAACAAGATCCTCCTTACCGGGCACAACATAACCTTCGAGGTTGGTCCATATATATATCCTCCTCCAACTCACCATGCGGAAAAGCAGTCTTTACATCTAGCTGCTCAAGCTCAAGATCATGCATAGCAACAATACCAAAGAAAGCACGAATAGAACTATGCTTCACAACCGGGGAGAATACATCATTATAATCAACACCTGGAATTTGGCTGAAACCTTTTGCTACTAACCTTGCCTTAAACCGTGGAGGCTCATTAGGAGACAAACCTTCCTTTCTTTTGAATATCCACTTGCGGCGGACAGCCTTCTTTTGTTTAGGCAAGTGCACAACATCCCATGTGCCATTCTTCTCAAGCGATTGCATCTCTTCTTGCATCGCACCTACCCACTTCTCTTTATCAACCGAAGCAATGGCTTCGGTATATGTAGCTGGTTCAATATCATGCTCCACCTGTTCAGCACAACTCAAAGCATAAACAACAATATCACATTCTTGAATTAATCGGGTAGGAGGTGTAATATTTCTCTTAGGGCGGTCAGCAGCAATAGACCGTCCTTGTCGCTGAACAAAAGGTGGTGAAGGTGGAACATCATTATCATCATTGTTGGTTTCGGGAAACACATTTTCATTCTCCTTTGCGTGCTCCACCTGCACGCCAATTCTGTGCTGCTCATCATCGAAACATCGGGAGAATCAATAGCATCGAAATATCGGTAGACGGACTATCATTAAACATAACCGCCTCATTAAAAACGACATTCCTGCTCAACACAATTTTCTTAGTTTCAGGATTCCATAATCTATATGCCTTAACTCCTGAACCATAACCAAGGAAGATGCACTTAACAGCCCTTGGCTCCAACTTTCCATTATCAACATGAGCGTAAGCGATGCAACCGAAAACTCTCAAATCTGAATAATCGGCAGGCGAACCGGACCATACCTCAATTGGAGTTTTCTTATCAAGTGGAACAGAAGGTGACCTGTTGATGAGATAACATGCGGTGGAGGCTGCTTCAGCCCAAAAACCTCTATGCATCTTTGCATTAGACAACATGCAGCGAGCCCTCGAAATAATGGTCACTGTTCATGCGTTCGGCCACGCCATTCTGTTGAGGGGTGTACGGAATGGTATGATGTCTTACCATCCCATCATTGCTGCAAAACTCATCAAATTCATTTGAACAAAATTCCATACCATTGTCGGTACGGAGTATCTTAACCTTCTTTTCAGTTTGGGTTTCTACCATAACTTTCCACTTCTTAAAAGCATTAAAAACATCAGATTTATGTTTCAGGAAATATGGCCACACTTTTCTTGAGTAATCATCAATAATTGTAAGCATGTAATTAGCACCACCATTAGAAGTTCTACGGGACGGACCCCAAACATCAGCGTGTACATAATCTAAAATGCCTTTGGTGGTATGAACGGAAGCATTAAATTTTACTCTTTTATGCTTACCAAAGATGCGGTGCTCACGAGAACTCAAGATTACCTAAATCGCAGCCATCAATTAGCTCTCTCTTTGCCAATTCTGCCATGCCAAGCTCACTCATATGTCCAAGACGCTTGTGCCAAAGGTTAGTCTTACTAGTTTCATCGAGAACTAACGGCAGCGGCAATACCGGGCAAAGTGCTACCTCTAAGGACATATAATTTCGCAGAATTCATATCACCAATCATAATAATGAGAGAACCTGATGATACCTTCAAAAGTTTGTTCCCACCTTTGTACTTGTACCCGTCACAATCAAGGGTACTCAAAGAGATCAAATTCCTCGCCATGGAGGGTATGTGTTTCACTCCTGTCAACGTGCGTGTCATCCCATCATGGGTCTTGATCTGAACAGAACCAATGCCAACAATGTTGCACTGGTTGTCATTCCCCACACGCACAAAATCTCCACTCTGCACAGACTCATAAGAACTGAACCAATCTTTGTTACAGCAAATATGAAACGAACATGCAGTATCAAGAATCCATTCATCATCACGTGAAACACATGCAGCCAAAACAGCTAAGCAATCTCCATCGAACTATCACTACCGGCAACAACAGCAGCCTCACCCTTACCGGTGACAACGGCAGCCTTACCATTACCATCATTATTTTTCGGTTGGTAAGTTCCGTTCCTTTTCTCCTTGTTCTGCAGCTTCCAACAATCATCAATATTGTGGCTAGATTTCTTACAATACCGCAGAACTTGTCACGTCCTTTGGACTTTGAGCGACCTCTATCGCCCTTGCTCTTATCTCTGTTGTTGTGGTAGTAGTTATCTCGGCTGCTCAGTCCTGCCACGGACCTCTAACGCCTCCGCCTTGGAGGACAAACTTTCAGCCTGCACCATAGATTTCATTTTCTCCTTTTGTTGGAGAGCATCATAAACTTCCGCGAGAGTTAGTTTGTCGCGGCTCAATAATATGGTGTCACGAAAATTACTGAAAGAATTAGGCAGCGAGCATAAAAGAAGAAGACCTAAATCCTCATCCTCATACTTAACTTCTATAGACTGCAAATCGAAACAATCTCTTTCCGGGAAGATAGGTGATTCATTACCGAACCTCCCTCTTGCAACTTATGCGAGAACAGCTTCATCTTCACGTGCAATCTGCCCGTGAGATCCTTGGACAAACGAGATCTCCTCTAGTTTGACCCATAACTCGGCGGTGGTTTTCTCCTGCAGCACTTCCTGCAGAATATTATTGGACGAGATGGAGTTGAATCAACGATAAAGCCTTACGGTCTTTCCGCTTCTCCGCATCGGTCCAGGTATCCTTCGCTTTCTCGCCGAAAGCATCGATCGCTTCATCCGGATCTGAAGATTGGGCGAGAATCGCCCTCATCTTCACTTGCCACAAAGCAAATCTCGTGGTGTAGTCCGAGCTGCGGTAGATCGAACTTCGGTGACGACATCTCGTAAACCCTAGATCCAAAGAACACGGGCTCCGATACCACTTGTTATAATTGAGATGCACAATAAACGAAGAACGAAAAGTAAAACACTGCAGGGGACACGAGATTTTAACGTGGAAAACCCTTGCAACACACAAGGGAAAAACCACGGGCGCCGGCCCGACAAAACTTCACTATTTCGGTGGTGTTTACAAACGCCGTGGGTGTACAATGATGCGATGATCACCCTAGCGGCGGCTTACGGGGAATATAAATAGGCGGTGGCAACGATCCGTACCGCGGGGGCTGCCGCCCCCGCACCCCGCGAGCGTCCACGTAGGGCACGACATATGGGCTAACTTCTGACTACGCTACGCTTCGGCCCAAGCCTCCGGCGACGGGCCTCGCTCCGCTCGTCAGAAGTTAGCCTCCCTTTAGTATATGAATTTGGATCACAAAATAACACCCTCCCTCCCTCCTCCTCCTCCTCCTCTGATGCAGCTTGGGGAAGCCCTGCATGAATTTCCCTCCACCATATACCACAAACATATTGTTGTCCTGCTGGTTCTGATCCCATCTACTTCTCCATCTACGCTTGCTGGATCAAGAAGGAGATGGTGTGTGCTGCATGTGTGAATAACTCAGAGGCGCCATTCGTTGCAGGCTTGCATCCCTTATCAGATTGGATTGTGAAGGAAGTATGACTACATTGACCACATTATAAATGCTTGCGCTTAGTGATCTACAAGGGTATGTAGATCTAAATATCAATCTAGCTACTTTCATCTTGTATATTGGATCTTGGCTCTTGTAGATTAGATTCCGAGTTATGCCCCAGAGGATAATAAGATGTATTTATTATTATATCTCACTAGTTCATAATAGTTTCTTATCATGCTATAGCTGTATTAATAGGAAACGTTGATACACGTGTGGTATTACCAGGGTCCCTAGTAAGCATTCGCAAACTAGTTCATTGAGGTCAATCGTTGATCGAGGTTTCTCGATCATGGACACACACGTCCTTGACAATGGAGTCATATCACTGGGTGAATGATACGATGGACATACCCAACATATAAGTATTGTAACACGATCAAGTCATAAAGTTCACTATTGCAATATTTGTGAAAGTGTAGTGACCTAATCTTTAGACCGTGAGATCATATTTAATCGCTATCACTGGAGGCTGCTTTGATTGCATCAAACGTTACAACGTGAAAGGGTGATCATAAAGGTGTTCTCAAGCATTCCAAAGGGATAGGGCGAGGCGTATGTATCGAGAGCGGGATAGATACTCTGGGCCCACTCAGTGAGATTACAGCCATGAAGCTGCGTAACATATGACTAGGTCATGGGGATGGAATCACACGGAACGAGTTGAATGTCCTTGTCAATAACGAGATCGAACAAGGTATGATGATACCGACGATCATATCTCAGACTAGTGACCGTATCAAAGTAACAGAAGGAATATGACATAGCGTAATGGTTCAAACAACGATCACATCTTCGTAGAATACACAGGGGTCATTGTTGTTCTCGAGAACACACTGATGATCATTGACCGGAGAGTTGTCTCCGTAATGTCTGTGTTGTTCTCGAACCATAGGGTAACACGCTTAAGGGTTTATCAAAACGAAAGATAGTTTTGGATTCATCGGCAATACACAGAATGCCAGAAAAGGGTTCCAGGAGTATATGAATGGTTTTCCGAGTGGTTCGAGAGGTGTCTCAGATCATCATTAATTAAATAATATGTTTTATGTGTTAATGAAATGAATGAATATATAAAATATGATTTATTTAATTTAATAATTCTCTCTACCATTAATGGGCCCCTCCCGGAAGGGGAGCCCATTAAGGGAGGGTGGCCGGCCACCCCATGGGCCAAAGGGGGGCCAGCCGAGCCAAGGTGTGTAGGGGCTGCGCGGGGCCCATGGGGGGCCGGTCGGCGCACCTATCTCCCTCTCCTTTTGTCCCACCTTGCCAAGCCAAGCCCCTTAGTCTCCCCTTCCCCTATATATAGTGGCCAAGTGGAGGGAGGAAAATACACAATTAAATAGAAAATTCTCTCTCTAGTTTTTCTCTCCGCGGGGTTCCTCGTAGAGATGCGCATGGAGGGAGACAACACTACCTAGTATGCGGAGCATTGTTGGGATCCGGATCAAAATAATCTACTTCCGCAACTTCACTTGATCAGATACGGGAGCTTCGTTGATCTCCGTACGTGTGCGAAACTACATAGTGCTGCACTTATGGCACTCGACATCGTACAAGAGGACTTCCACACGACCCTGAGGTCGGCGCCGGGTATGACTACATCATCCACGTTCTAGCGGAACGTTAACCGCTTTCGGTCTACAATGGTATGTTGCCGAAACCTTCTCCACTACAACATTACTAGTAGATAGATCTTGGGAATTTAGGGTTTTCATTTAGTTAGAATCTTTTGTTTTATGCTATGAATCCCTATAGTGGTATCAGAGCCGCTCTATGTGTCGTATACTTGTATGGTTAGAACACATGAGTGGCATGTGGGCATCGATTCCGTAATTGTTACCCTATCACTTGCACTTGTTTATATTGCGGCATGGTTTGATGAAGCTTCCCCGACCGACCTTACGTGTACGCTAACGTGAGACTACTTCCGCACTTTACACATGCATGACTTGTACCATGTATGCGGCTTGGAGGTGTCCGTCTCTCTTACCTTAGTGGTGTGGCATTTGCAACCGACGGCCTCGATAGGGGTGTAATAGAGATAATTATCTAATCGATGTTGTGGTTGTAAGTTCTTAGGTATGAAATGTTCTATCCTCAAAGCTCTAACAGACACATAAAATTTGCACTAAGATAAAAGTAGCTAGAAGCATCTAGGTTTGTGTTGCAATCTGGGCTTGTAACTTGCCATCTTCATGGTGTTAAGTAGCTTTCTACTTGTTGTTGCTAAGTTGTAGTGATATCCCATCACCATGAGTCCATGATGGTCGATCAACTAGGGCCGCCACGAAGTGGGCACCATGCCAGAGCACACGATGGAGGTCTAGTTGCGTAAATGAATCACCCATATCACGTCACCTAATACATTTGATGTAGACACCTAAGTCAAATCTTGTTAGTTGCTAGCGTTGAGTTCACGACAGTAGAATAAATAAGATGATCCATGAACTTAATACAACAAAGTGTTCTCTCTTAGTGTGCGCCATCAAGAAAGTTCTCTGTTATAGGCAGTCTGTGACGATCGGGTCTGATAACCCATAAGTATAGGGGATCGCAACAGTCTTCGAGGGAAGTAAAACCAAATTTATTGATTCGACACAAGGGGAGACGAAGAATACTTATAAGCCTTAACAACTGAGTTGTCAATTCAGCTGCACCTGGAAAAGCACTAGTAACAGGGGTGATGTGAAAGTAGCAGTAATATGAGAGCAATAGTAACAGTAACACATCAGCAGTAGCAGTAACACAGAGGTAATGGCACCAGAAAATAGTTGATACTACTTCCAATGACATATAGGACCGAGTGAATATTTGATGATGAAAGATGGACCGGGGTTATGGTAACCCACAAGTATAGGGGATCACAACAGTCTTCGAGGGAAGTAAAACCCAAATTTATTGATTCGACACAAGGGGAGGTAAAGAATACTTATAAGCCTTAACAACTGAGTTGTCAATTCAGCTGCACCTGGAAAAACACTAGTAACGAGGGTGATGTGAAAGCAGCGAGTAATATGAGAGCAATAGTAACGAGTAACACGGCAGCGATAGCAAGTAATACGGAGGCAATGGCACCCAGAAAATAGTTGATACTACTTCCAATGTCATATAGGAACGAGTATATGATGATGAGAGATGGACCGGGGTTCCCAGCTATCTACACTAGTGGTAACTCTCCAATAACAAGTGACAAGTGTTGGGTGAACAAATTATAGTTGGGCAATTGATAGGATTGAAATAGCATTAAGACAGAATCATCAAGATTATTAATCATGTAGGCATGTTTTTCATATATAGTCATACATGCTCGCAATGAGAAACTTGCATAACATCTTTTGTCCTACCAGCCGGTGGCAGCCGGGCCTCTAGGGAATCTACTGGAAATTAAGGTACTCCTTTTAATAGAGCACCGGAGCAAAGCATTAACACTCCGTGAAAACATGTGATCCTCATATCTAAGCCTTCCCCTCCGGTTATCCCGATTCTCTGTCACTCACGGGGCCTCGGGTTCCGGACATAGACATGTGCAAACAACTTGTAGATACAATCTAAGCAATAAGTATAGAGCTTAAATCTAAGATCATGCCACTCGGGCCCTAGTGACAAGCATTAAACACAACAAGATTGCAGCAACAATAACTTCATAAACTTTATAGTAACAATCCATCGGATCCCAACAAACACAACACCGATTACATCAGATGAATCTCAATCATGTAAGGCAACTCATGAGATCATTGTATTGAAGTACATGGGAGAGAGAGTACCAACTAGCTACAGCTAGAACCCGTAGTCCATGGGGGAACTACTCACGGAGCATGATGGAGGCGGTGGCGTCGATGGAGATGGCTTCCGGGGGCACTTCCCCGTCCCGGCGGCGTGCCGGAACAGAGATTTTGTCCCCCGAATTGGAGTTTCGCGATGGCGGCGGCGCCCCTTGAGTCTTTCTGGAGTTTCGTCAATTGGTATCACGTTTTTAGGTCGCAAGGGCTTATATAGGCGAAGAGGTGGCGCAGGAGGGGCACCAGGGCGCCCTCCCCACCTGGTGGCGCGCCCAGGTGTGGTGTGGTGGCCCCCTGGCCCGCCTCCGACTCTCCTTCAGTGTTCTGGAACCTTCCGGGAAAAATAAGATATTTGATCTTCGTTTCGTCGAATTCCGAGAATATTGCCCGAACAGCCTTTCTGGAACCAAAAACAACAGAAAACAGGAACTGGCACTTCGGCATCTTGTTAATAGGTTAGTTCCGGAAAATGCATGAAATCATTATAAAGTGCGAGCAAAACATGTAGGTATTGTCATAAAACTAGCATGGAACATCAGAAATTATAGATACGTTGGAGACGTATCAAGCATCCCCAAGCTTAGTTCCTACTCGCCCTCGAGTAGGTAAACGATAAAAAGAATAATTTCTGTAGTGACATGCTACTTACATAATCTTGATCATACTTTTGTAAAGCATATGAGATGAATGCAGTGACTCAAGGCAATGATCTATAGTTTGCTAACAAATAGATAACATATAGTAAAACTTTTCATGAATAGTACTTTCAAGACAAGCATCAAAAAGTCTTGCATAAGAGTTAACTCATAAAGCAATAAATTCAAAGTAAAAGTCATTGAAGCAACACAAAGGATGATTAAGTTTCAGCAATTGCTTTCAACTTTTTCAACATACATATCTCATGGATAATTGTCAACACAAAGTAATATGATAAATGCAAATAAGCAAGTATGTAAGAATCAATGCACAGTTGACACAAGTGTTTGCTTCTAAGATAGAAAGGAGTAGGTAAACTGACTCAACATAAAGTAAAAGAAAGGCCCTTCGCGAGAGGAAGCAGGGATTAAATCATGTGCTAGAGCTTTTTAAGTTTTGAAATCATATAGAGAGCATGCAAATAAAGTTTTGAGAGGTGTTTGTTGTTGTCAACGAATGGTAGTGGGCACTCTAACTACCTCATCAACCAGACTTTCAAGAGCGGCTCCCATGAAGGACGTTATCTCTACCAGCAAGGTAGATCATCCCTCTTCTCTTTTGTTTACACATGTACTTTAGTTTTATTTATGGTTGACACTCCTCCCAACCTTTTGCTTACACAAGCCATGGCTAACCGAATCCTCGGGTGCCTTCCAACATTCACATACCATGAAGGATTGTCTATTTGCAAAATTAAGTTGCTTACTGATGAATCAGGGCAAAACATGTGAAGAGAATTATTAGTGAAGGTTGATTAATTGGGGTTGGGAACCCCGCTGCCAGCTCTTTTTGCAAAATTATTGGATAAGCGGATGAGCCACTAGTCCATTGGTGAGAGTCTATCAAGAGTAAATGACAAGGTTGAAAGATAAAACACCACATACTTCCTCATGAGCTATAAAAAATTGACACAAATAAGGAGTAATAAAGTTTTGAATTGTTTAAAGGTAGCACATGAAGTATTTACTTGGAATGGCAGAAAAATACCACATAGTAGGTAGTTATGGTGGACACAAATGGCATAGGTTTGGCTCAAGGTTTTGGATGCACGAGAAGCATTCCCTCTCAGTACAAGGCTTTGGCTAGCAATGTTGTTTGAAGCAAACACAAGTATGAACCGGTACAACAGAACTTACATAAGAACATATTGCAAGCATTATAAAACTCTACACTGTCTTCCTTGTTGCTCAAACACTTTTACCAGAAAATATCTAGACCTTAGAGAGACCAATCATGCAAACCAAATTTCAACAAGCTCTACGGTAGTTCTCCACTAATAGGTTTAAACTACATGGTGCATGAGCTTAAACATGATCTACTTGAGAGCTCAAAACAATTGCCAAGTATCAAATTATTCAAAACAATATGAGGCATTTTCTGTTTTCAATCAAATAACAATAAGTGCAATAACTTCCAACTTTTGTCATGAAAATTAAAAGTAAAACGAAGAACACCAGTGTTCATATGAAAAAGCGGAGCGTGTCTCTCTCCCACACAAGGATTGCTAGGATCCGAATTTATTTAAACAAAAACAAAAATAAAAACACATAGACGCTCCAAGTAAAGCACATAAGATGTGGCCGAATAAATATATAGTTTCACTAGAGGTGACCTGATAAGTTGTTGATGAAGAAGGGGATGCCTTGGGCATCCCCAAGCTTAGACGCTTGAGTCTTCTTGAAATATGCAGGGATGAACCACGGGGGCATCCCCAAGCTTAGACTTTTCACTCTTCTTGATCATATATCATCCTCCTCTTTTGACCCTTGAAAACTTCCTTCACACCAAACTTCTCATAAACTTCATTAGAGGGGTTAGTACTCAACAAACTTTAATCCACTTTAGTCCTGTAGTGACACATTGCAAGAACTCAATAAAACATTAGTACAGCTCTCCATGTCTAGAAAGCCTTGCTTAAAGTCCACAAGAGACAATGCAAAAAACAGAGACAGAATCTGTCAAAACAGAACGGCCAGTAAACACGAATTTTTTAGAGGTACTTCCGTTGCTCAAATCAGAAAACTCAAAACTAATGAAAGTTGCGTACATATCTGAGGAACACGCATGAAAATTGGCAGAATTTTTAGAGTCTCCTACAGAGAGATTTACTCAAATTCGTGAAAGCTAAAAATCTATTTCTGCGCAGAAATCCAAATCTAGTATCAACTTTATATTAGAGACTTTACTTGGCACAACAATGCAATAAAATAAAGATAAGGAGAGGTTGCTACAGTAGTAACAACTTCCAAGACACAACAAAACAGTAGCAAAATAAAAACATGGGTTATCTCCCAAGAAGTGCTTTCTTTATAGCCATTAAGATGAGCTCAGTAATTTTAATGATGCTCACATGAAAATAGAGAATGAAGCAAAAGGGAGCATCAAAAAGCAAATTCGGAACAGATTTAAGTCTAACCCACTTCCTATGCATAGGAATCTTGTACACAAATAAATTCATGAAGAACAAAGTGACAAACATAAGAAGATAAAACAAGAGTAACTTCAAAAGTTTCAGCATATAGAGAGGTGTTTTAGTACCATGCAAATTTCTACAACCATATTTTCCTCTCTCATAATAATTTTCAGTAGCTTCATGAATAAACTCAACAATATAACTATCACATAAAGCATGTTTTTCATGATCCACAAACACATAATTTTTATCAAGCTCAAAAATAATAGGATCAAAACTTTCTAAACCACTTTTATCAATAATATAACAAGATGATTGATCAATCTCAAAAGATATGGGACTCCTAGATAAAGTAAAGATCTCTCCAATCCCATTTTCATTAGTAGTACAATTACTATTTGTTATCACCAGAATTTGACCGAGTCAGAGGTGGGCCGTGATCAAGATGGGCTTGAAGAATATATATATAGAAGGAATATGTGAATCGGCCTTACATGCAAAATTTGGGCTAGTTTGCCCATGTATCTGTAACATATTAGATTACGTGTCGGTTAGGAGATAGAGTTTTACCCGTGCACGGTTAGGTGCACGCTCGAATTAGAAAGTCCCTTGGACTATAAATATGTATCTAGGGTTTATGAAATAAACAACAACCAACGTTCAACACAAACAAATCTCGGCGCATCGCCAACTCCTTCGTCTTGAGGGTTTCTCCGGTAAGCACCATGCTTGCCTAGATCGCATCTTGCGATCTAGGCAGCACAAGCCTACCCACGTTGTTCATGCGTTGCTCGTGCTGAAGCCTTTTTGATGGCGAGCAACGTAGTTATCTTAGATGTGTTAGGGTTAGCATTGTTCTTTGTATCATATGTCTGTCGTAGTGCAACCCTTGTACATCTAGCCGCCCTTACACCTATCTTAGGTGTAGGGGCGGCACCCCGCTTGATCATAGTTTAGTAGATCCGATCCGTTACGGTTGCTCCTTGTTCGTCAAGGATTAGTTTAACATCCGCAATAGTTAGGCCTTACAAAGGGTTGGAGGATCCAGCGGCGTGTAGGGTGTAGTTTGCTAGCCCTAGACAGGATGTTCGGGGATCAACCTCGTGTTGGTTTTTAGGCCCTGTCTAGGATCGGCTTACGATCACCGTACACGAGCGCGAGGCCCAATCGTGAGTAGGATGATCCGATTATGCGGTGAAAACCCTAAATCGTCGTAGATCGCATTAACTTTATCTTGATCAAGCAGGACCACCATATATTCGGACACCTTGTACGAATCATGGGTGGATCGGCTCCTTGAGCCGATTCACGAGATAACCTCGAGAGCCGATCGAGGCTCGTATTTAACGTTTACGTGTATGCCATGCAGGAAACTAAGCGAGGCATCATCCAACACCTTCCTGGCCGGGTATAGGTCAGGTGGCACGCCCTTGCGATAGCATCGGACGTGTGACCAGGGAGGCTTTGCGGGCCGTCGCTCCGAGGGACCGGGGCCAGCCGCAGCCCTAGTTGTTCCCGGCTCTACTTGTGTTGCCGGTCGCTGCCCGCCGGTGGGTTTCTGACCGCAACACATTCGCGGCACGCCCGGTGGGACAATCTTCGACATCCACCGCATCGCCATCTACATCCTAGATGGCGGAAAGCACTCCGGTCAAGTACGAGGATCTGACTGACGAGCTCAAGAAGAAGCATGACGAAATCAAGGCAGTCCTCGAAGCCGAACTCATCGGCTCTTTCCACAGAACCCGCTCCCATGGCGTCAGGTGGAAGGGGTTCTCACCTGAAGGCGCACTCGATGGAGTGGACCTGTCCGCCCCGTCAGAAGAACGCACCAGGTCGCTGCGTCAGGAGATCAACTACATGGTGGCTCATTCGCTGCACCGCCACTCTGAGAGCCTGGTAAACACTTTGGAGCGTGTCGCTCTGCGCGTGGTCCAGGAATCATGAGCCATCGGTATTCTCCGTCGGGACCAGCTCTGGGGACTTACAAAGGAGAGATGCCACTCCAGTCCCATCCTCCGCTGCCGTTCGCATGGGCAGCACCGGAAGTGCCGAACTCATCGGCATACGTCGTCTACAAGATTGGTGGTGATCCTAGTGACTACCAATTCCTACCTGAGGCACCCAAGGAGATCCCGCACGGATACGCGTGCGCATACGTACCAGAATGCAATACCTGGGCACTTTCGAACCAGGTTGCAACAGCAGGGGCCTCTGGAACAGCAGGAGGAACGTCGGGAGCCGATCTTGAGAAGCAAACGTGGTTAGCTAAGTACGCCGCTCCGACAAACCTCCAGAGCCCAGCTCCTGCAGTTGGCTCAGAACTGGAAAAGCAAGCATGGCTGGTTAAGTATGCCACCCCGGCGAATCTTCAGGGTTCGACACCTTCAGCCATCACCGCGGATCAGATTTGTACAATTCGAAAGATCGGTTCGGCATGATGCTGAAAAGGAAGACGTTCGGCTACACCAAGCCGTACCCCAACGATTACGAACTGATCCCGCTACCACCCAAATATCGGCTCCCGGACTTCACAAAGTTTAGTGGATCGGATGGTTCCAGCTCCATCGAGCATGTGAGCCGATATTTGGCACAGCTGGGCACGATCTCGGCATCGGACGAGTTGCGTGTGAGGTTCTTCGCACGAGTCCCTCACGGGATCGGCTTTCGGGTGGTACACATCGCTGCCACCGAACTCCATCTCGGACTTGGAAGCAGTTGGAAGAGCGGTTCCATGAGCAGTATCACTCGGAGGCTTCCGAGGTTGGCATTGCCGATCTAGCACAAGTACGACGAAGCGCGGGGAGACGGTGTCGAGATGCATCCAGCGCTTCGGGACCATTAGGAACCGATGCTTTTCGGTTCATGTAAGTGAAAACGAAGCGATCGAGTTGGCGGTGGTGGGTCTCTCATCATCGATTAAGGACGTGGCCTCCCAAGCAGACTACCCTTCATTGGCGCACATGGTGCAGAAGCTGTCAGCATATGAACGGCGCCACCCAGATGTTTACCAGGACAAATTCAAGCGTGCGGTAGCCCTGGTTGAGGCAGACGAGGATGAAGGTGCTGCGGGAGATCGAGAGGTAGCAGTGGCTGAATGGACTCGAGCGGCAGGCCCCGTGTCCTGCAAATGGGTGAAGCCACAAGGCCCTCCAAAAGGGTTCGACTTCGACGTGACCAAAGCTGAGCAGATTTTGATCTCTTACTCACGGAGAAGCATATAAAGGTACCCGAAGCCACAAGATCCCCACGGTGCAGGAGCTGAACGGAAAGCCATACTGCAAGTGGCATAACACGTTCACCCACACCACCAACGACTGCAGGGTGTGGCGGCAGCAGATCCAAATGGCGATAGAAAATGGACGGTTAATTTTCAACCAGTACGCCATGAAGGTCGACACACACCCCTTCCCCGCCGTGAACATGGTGGAGTATACTTACCATGGAGGGTGCCAGCCAGATCTCTCGTGCAATATCAACATGGTAGGGTTTGGGCACCACCCTGGTAAGGACGGAGATGAGGGCAGCTGCTCTCATAGCAAAGGCACAGAGGAAGCCGCTCCACGCGATCGGCTCCGTCAAGACGGCAAGCGCTACGTCACAGAGGGAGAAGTGAAGAACATAAGATATCAGCGACCTCTCTCTGATCACCTCCTCAACAAGTATGTGAGTCAGTATGACCAACACCGGCGATGCAACGACGATGATGAAGAAGATCGTCTGGCTAGGGACGACAGGAGACGTCGTCGGCATGATCACGAAGAGGAGCGATACGAGCGCCACGCCAAGGAAAAGTCAAGGGAGCAAGACGACGTGGATAGGCACTGGGACTGCCCCTTCTTCGGACAACTGCTGGGATTCAGGAATGAGCCGATTGCCAACAATCGGCAACGCGCCGAATGCAAACGGAAGAAGAAGGATGCGGCTAACGTGTCCGTGTTCAAACGTCTAGGGCCTCTCCCGCCTCGGAACAGAGCATGCTGAGTCCGCTCGGGTAGAAGATCTCGAGGAACTAGAGGACGATGATGAAGAAGACAAGTATCATCGGCCAAGGTGGTGCCCCGATGGGCTCAGCCGTTCCCGAAACGAAGGGTTCAGCGTCCGCGTGGGTTGGAGGAAGCCGAAAGATTATACCTGCACACGTTGAGGAAGGCACGGCCTGATCTGGCCGCCAAAATTCAGCGAACCCTGGACGAAGAAGGTCGGCCACAAAGAAAAGAGTGGCGCCCCAAGCAAAGGAAAGCCGATGATGAGACATCGGCTGGCACAAACATGGTGCTCGTCCTCCCGACGAAGCTTAGTGCTCCACGATTACACGATGCACTCGGGGTGGACGACAGCAAGCGCACCAACATGATAAGGTCAGAGATTGGGCTGGTTTTATCCACCGGCCTGACCGAGTAGCAAAAGCAAATCAATGAGCAGACGTGGCGAGGCTGATCCTTGTGATCGGCCCCAAAAGTTTATGGAGGAACATTACAAAACCTTCATCGAGCAAGCAACGTGGAGGCCGATTCCAGCTATCGGCCAGAATTATCCTCACCTTCCATTCTGCTTGGGTTCAACATTTGATCCAATAGGGAATACCTAAAGAGCCGATACCATCAATTCTCTTGACAGAATCGGCTCGGGGGGGCACCTAGTTGGATAAAACACGAGGATATTCAATAGAAGCGTCCTGCAAATGCCCAGCAGCCTAAGATATCCTTTGATGATGGGTATTGAAGTATGGGGGCCGATACATAAATCGGCCGAAAAATTCAAAATTTTTTAGGCACAGCCGATGCAGCAGACATCGACTTAAGGATATAAAGCCGAAATTCAATGGGATGCCAAGAGCAGCCTGGACGTGCAGATCAGGTCAAGGATAGATTGCATCAGATCCGCTAAAGGAAAGGAGCCAATCTGACCAGCAAAGACAAAGAAGTGAACTGAAGAAGCTCGGGGGGCAGCTCACCCTGAAGGTTCTCTGCTGGCTCTGTGATACGTCTCCAACGTATCGATAATTTCTTGTGTTCCATGCCACATTATTGATGTTATCTACATGTTTTATGCACACTTTATGTCATATTCGTGCATTTTCTGGAACTAACCTATTAACAAGATGCCGAAGTGCCGATTCTTGTTTTACTGCTGTTTTTGGTTTCGAAATCCTAGTAACGAAATATTCTCGGAATCGGACGAAATCAACGCCAAAGTTCCTATTTTCATCGGAAGCATCCAGAACACCCGGGAAGAATCGGAGGGAGCCACAGGGGCCCCACACCACACCCCGGCGCGGCAAGGGGGGGGCGCGCCCCCCTAGGGTGTGGGCCCCCCTTCGACCTTCCTGCGCCGCCTCTCCGCCTATAAAAAGCCCCTGGATCAGAAAACCCGATACCAATTGACGAAACCCACGAAACCTGCCGAGCCGCCGCCATCGCGAAGCCAAGATGCGGGGGACAGGATCTCTGTTCCGGCACCCTGCCGGAGCGGGGAAGTGCCCCGGAAGGCTTCTCCATCGACACCGCTGCCATCTCCACCGCCATCTTCATCACCGCTGCTGCTCCCATGAGGAGGGAGTAGTTCTCCATCGAGGCTCGGGGCTGTACCGGTAGCTATGTGGTTCATCTCTCTCCTATGTAGTTCAATACAATAATCTCATGAGCTGCCTTACACGATTGAGATTCATATGATGATGCTTGTAATCTAGATGTCATTATGCTAGTCAAGTGAGTTTTACTTATGTGATCTCCGGAGACTCCTGCGTCCCACGTGTGTAAAGGTGACGAGTGTGTGCACCGTGTGGGTCTCTTAGGCCATATTTCACAGAATACTTACTCATTGAATGGCATAGTGAGGTGATTATTTATATCTCTTTATGATTGCAGCATGTTTGTATCACTACTATCTATGTGCTACTCTAGCAATGTGTTATTAAAGTAGTTTATTCCTCCTGCATGTGTGCAAAGGTGACGAGTGCGTGCACCGTGTTAGTACTTGGTTTATGCTATGATCATGATCTCTTGTAGATTATGGAGTTAACTATTGCTATGATAATATTGATGTGATCTATTCCTCCTACATACGCATGAAGGTGACGAGTGTGCATGCTATGCTAGTACTTGGTTTAGTCTGTTGATCTATCTTACACTTAAGGTTACTAAAACATGAGCATTATTGTGGAGCTTGTTAACTCCGGCATTGAGGGTTCGTGTAATCCTACGCAATGTGTTCATCATCCAACAAAAGTGTAGAGTATGCATTTATCCGTTCTGTTATGTGATCAATGTTGAGAGTGTCCACTAGTGAAAGTCTATTCCCTAGGCCTTGTTCCTAAATGCTGTCTGAGTTACTACTACTACTTGCGTTACTACTGCTTGAGTTACTTACTTGTTTTTTGTGTTACTACTGCTTGCAATACCACCACCATCAACTACACGCCAAGCACTTTTACGGCACCGTTGCTACTGCTCATACTTATTTATACCACCCGTATTTCACTATCTCTTCGCCGAACTAGTGCACCTATTAGGTGTGTTGGGGACACAAGAGACTTCTTGCTTTGTGGTTGCGGGGTTGCATGAGAGGGATATCTTTGACCTCTTCCTCCCTGAGTTCGATAAACCTTGGGTATCCACTTAAGGGAAACTTGCTGCTGTTCTACAAACCTCTGCTCTTGGAGGCCCAACACTGTCTACAAGAATAGAAGCTCCCGTAGACATCACTCTGCATCATGGCTTGGCAACCGATGGTGACGCATTTGGTTAGCACACTGCTATTCTTGCCTTGACTGAGACTTGGGGGGCAGCTGGCCTGGTGGATGCTCTGTTTTTGGAAGCCGATTGGGTGGCCATCGGCTAGTCCTGCGCCGCGATTTTCGTCAAGGGTGGTGATCTGGCGGAACTCAAATTCATTGTTCGAAAGGATGAAGGATAGTTCATGAAGACTTGATGCGCTGACATCGGTTTTCTGAGTTTTGACCAAGATTGCAGTCACCCTGTGGTCGAAAAAAGGGAGGGCGGATTATGAGAGACCGATGCGTTGCCATCGGCTCATTGAGAATCGGTTTAAAAGAAATCGGCAAAGTCAAATTGGGGAAACTTCTTCATTCATAAATAGGATTTCTTACAAAGAAAGAGCCGATTGCTCAAAGAAGGAAGAACAAAAGAAGGGTCTATTGACCAATCTACTACTGCTAGGCCTACACTAGTAGATCCTAATCTATGGGCCATCGCTTCCCTCGTCGTCATCCTCAGAACTCTCATCGGCACTGCTGCCGATGGGCTCCTCGTCGCTACTCCCGTAGCCCTCTACGGGAGCTTCATCCCCGTCTTCATCGTCGCTGCTGTCGTCGTCCCACCACATGCGGAGGCGTTTCGCCGGCGGGTAGCCCTCGAGGGAGTCGTCGTCGTTGTCTTCCTCTTCCTCTTCTTCAGAGGTGGGGCAGCCGTCCCAGGGGAACCGGTCGTCCTCGCTCTCCGACTCCAGTTCCCCGTCGGCGAGGACCGAAGATCTTCATCCCCGCTGGTCAAGGACTTGTCGTCCTCGGACCAGATGGAGGAGGCGTGGCTTTCCTCGTCCCATTCTTCTGGGGCACGGATGTCCGGCGGCGTCTCGCGGGAGGAGGAGGACCCGTAGGAAAGCTCGGAGGAGGAGGAGGAGGAAGACATGGTGGCACTGGAGGGTTTTTGGGTGCTAACGCGAGGAGGGCGAAGGAGGAGCAAGCTGTTTAGAACGGTTAAATAAAAGGGATATGAGGGAGATTCAATGCCACAACAGTTTCCGAGGAGATGATACCCAACAGGAAAATTTTGCGGCCACGTGGAGAAGTGGAAGGGGCAAGGCATCATGATGAGGATTCAGCGGCGGTTTACGCTTCTGCCACGACATGACCCAACGAAAGAAAAGCGTAATGATTTTGGAAATGTCATTTCCAAAACCAGGGGGGCATGTGTTATCACCAGAATTTGACCGAGTCAGATGTGGGCCGTGATCAAGATGGGCTTGAAGAATATATATATAGAAGGAATATGTGAATCGGCCTTACATGCAAAATTTGGGCTAGTTTTCCCATGTATCTGTAACATATTAGATTACGTGTCGGTTAGGAGATAGAGTTTTACCCGTGCACGGTTAGGTGCACGCCTGAATTAGAAAGTCCCTTGGACTATAAATATGTATCTAGGGTTTATGAAATAAACAACAACCAACGTTCAACACAAACAAATCTCGGCGCATCGCCAACTCCTTCGTCTCGAGGGTTTCTCCAGGTAAGCACCATGCTGCCTAGATCGCATCTTGCGATCTAGGCGATACAAGCCTACCCACGTTGTTCATGCGTTGCTCGTGCTTGAAGCCTTTTTGATGGCGAGCAACGTAGTTATCTTAGATGTGTTAGGGTTAGCATTGTTCTTTGTATCATATGCTTGTCGTAGTGCAACCCTTGTACATCTAGCCGCCCTTACACCTATCTTAGGTGTAGGGGCGGCCCCCGTTTGATCATAGTTTAGTAGATCCGATCCGTTACGGTTGCTCCTTGTTCGTCAAGGATTAGTTTAACATCCGCAATAGTTAGGCCTTACAAAGGGTTGGAGGATCCAGCGGCGTGTAGGGTGTAGTTTGCTAGCCCTAGACAGGATGTTCCGGGGATCAACCTCGTGTTGGTTTTTAGGCCCTGTCTAGGATCGGCTTACGATCACCGTACACGAGCGCGAGGCCCAATCGTGAGTAGGATGATCCGATTATGCGGTGAAAACCCTAAATCGTCGTAGATCGCATTAACTTTATCTTGATCAAGCAGGACCACCATATATTCGGACACCTTGTACGAATCATGGGTGGATCGGCTCCTTGAGCCGATTCACGGAGATAACCGAGAGCCGACCGAGGCTCGTATTTAACGTTTACGTGTATGCCATGCGAGGAAACTAAGCGAGGCATCATCCAACACCTTCCTGGCCAGGTATAGGTCAGGTGGCACGCCCTTGCGATAGCATCGGACGTGTGACCAGGAGGCTTTGCGGGCCGTCGCTCTGAGGGACTGGGGCCAGCCGCAGCCCTAGTTGTTCCCGGCTCTACTGTGTTGCCAGTCGCTGCCCGCCGGTGGGTTTCTGTCCGCAACACTATTATCAAGTAACATAGGACCATCATCTAGAGATTTATCATAAACATTTGCCAAGAAAAACTCTTTAGTACCATGCATTTCGACATCAGGCACAAACAAAGCATTATCATAAGGTTTATCAAAATAGCATGGATTATCATAGATAACAGTAGCATAATTATTCTCACAAATTTTACTCACAGGGAATATTTCAAGAGAATCCACAGGAACATAACATTCATCCTCCTTTGGTAAGTATGGAGGACAATCAAATAGTGTAAGAGATAAAGAGTTACTCTCATTAGAAGGTTGGCATGGGTAGCTAATCCATTCTTCCTCCTTTTGTTCATCACTCTCCTCTTCTTTTTCATCCAATGAGTTTTCAGGTTCATCAATTTCTTCTTTCACTGGTTCCTGCAAATTGTGAGTGCATTCTTGTGCATGAATGAGTCTCTCTTTATAATCAATGATATAAGGATTATTGCTGTAACTTTCTATGCAAAAATCAAGGATAGAAGAGACATAATCTTTAATTTTCTTACAAGCAACACAAGTTTCATAAATTTTAGACATGAAGGATTATATTTCAGAAGCTCCCATAAACAAAACAAATTGTTCTACTTCTTCGAACCCAAAATGAATATAGCTATTCCAATTATAGTTCTTAATTAAAACTTCCTCACTAAAGCCACATTGAAATTTAAGATGTTTAGTATCCTGTTTAGAGCAACAGTTTATATCATGGCGTTTAAGCAAGATTTTAGCAATTGTATTCAATTTTTCTATCACGGCATTCATGTCTTTACCCGTTCTTGATTCTCTATAATTCATATATATTTCAATAAGCTCCAAATAGGTTGTGGGTTCTCCCATAACAACAATTTTTAATTTTTCGGTTTTTCAAATTTTTATGGATTTTAGGGTATATAAGAAAAATAAAACAAGACAAAAACAAAGTAGACAAAAGTAAACTAAGCAAAATAATACTAGACAGAAATAAACTAAGCACACATAAACTAGACAAAAGTAAACTAAGCAAAACAAAATGAAATAAAATAAAAACAGAGAGAGAGGTAGAGTGTACTCCCCAGGTGAACTTATGAGTAGAGCTATGCCTTCCGACAACGAGCGCCGAGAAAATAGTCTTGATAACCCACAAGTATAGGGGATCGCAACAGTCTTCGAGGGAAGTAAAACCCAAATTTATTGATTCGACACAAGGGGAGACGAATAATACTTATAAGCCTTAACAACTGAGTTGTCAATTCAGCTGCACCTGGAAAAGCACTAGTAACAGAGGTGATGTGAAAGCAGCAGTAATATGAGAACAATAGTAACAATAACACAGCAGCAGTAGCAGTAACACAGAGGTAATGTCACCAGAAAATAGTTGATACTACTTCCAATGACATATAGGACCGAGTGAATATTTGATGATGAAAGATGGACCGGGGTTCCTAGCTATCTACACTAGTGGTAACTCTCCAATA
Source organism: Lolium rigidum (assembly GCF_022539505.1). Lineage (NCBI taxonomy): Eukaryota > Viridiplantae > Streptophyta > Magnoliopsida > Poales > Poaceae > Lolium > Lolium rigidum. The sequence goes on along the minus strand of NC_061510.1, from coordinate 315,780,117 downwards.
ACAAGTGACAAGTGTTGGGTGAACAAATTACAGTTGGGCAATTGATAGGATTGAAATAGCATTAAGACAGAACATCAAGACTATTAATCATGTAGGCATGTTTTCCATATATAGTCATACGTGCTCGCAATGAGAAACTTGCATAACATCTTTTGTCCTACCAGCAGGTGGCAGCCGGGCCTCAAGGGAATCTATCGGTAATTAAGGTACTCCTTTTAATAGAGCACGGAGCAAAGCATTAACACTTGGTGAAAACATGTGATCCTCATATCTAAGTCTTCCCCTCCAGTTATCCCGATTCTTGTCACTCTGGGGCCTCGGGTTCCGGACATAGACATGTGCAAACAACTTGTAGATACAATCTAAGCAATAATTATAGAGCTCAAATCTAAGATCATGCCACTCGGGCACTAGTGACAAGCATTAAACATAACAAGATTGCAGCAACAATAACTTCACAAACTTTATAGATAGACTGATCATAATGTAACAATTCATCGGATCCCAACAAACACAACACCGATTACATCAGATGGATCTCAATCATGTAAGGCAGCTCATGAGATCATTGTATTGAAGTACATGGGAGAGAGAGTACCAACTAGCTACTGCTAGAACCCGTAGTACATGGGGGAACTACTCACGGAGCATGATGGATGCGGTGGCGTCGATGGAGAAGGCTTCCGGGGGCACTTCCCCGTCCCGGCGGCGTGCCGGAACGAGAGGTCTGTCCCCGAAACGGAGTTTCACGATGGCGGCGGCGCCCCTGGAGTATTTCTGGAGTATGATTGATTCATATAGGGTTTTCGCGTCGCGAGGAATATATAGGCGAAAGGGCGGCGTCGGAGGGGTCTCGAGGGGCCCACCCCATAGCTGGGCGTGCCCACCCTCCTGGCCACGCCGCCAGGTGGTGTGGGGCCCCCTCGGCCCTTCTCCGTCTCTCCTTCGGTGTTCTGGGTCCTTCTCGGTAAAATAGGAGGTTTGGCTTTTGTTTCGTCGAATTCCGAGAATATTGCCCGAACAGCTTTCCTGGAACCAAAAACAGCGAGAAAACGAGAGCGGCACCTTGGCATCTCGTTAATAGGTTAGTGCCGGAAAATGCATAAAACATTATAAAGTGTGAGCAAAACATGTAGGTATTGTCATAAAACTAGCATGGAACATCAGAAATTATAGATACGTTGGAGACGTATCAGGGTCTCTGACATATCAACATTCACATATGGTGGTTGTAAGCCACGTTGCACTATGAATACACTAAGGTTAAATTGGCGAGGATAGCATGTGCAGACATCGCCTCGGAACATGAGAGTTCGAAAGGTTGAGCATGAGTTATAGAGTTGATGTGGTTGATATATATATATAGATGTCTAACTTTGCAACTATGCCGCCGACCGTGACGATCGGGGGTGGCGTATTGAATGGGGATCGTGTAATCGCTGAAGGATTCTTAGGGATGATGTTTTTAGTGAAGATCATTATGAGTTGAAAGCGCGTTTTGGTCGTGCTAGCCCGTGCAACATGCTTGCTGAGCTCAAGGTGTTGTTCGTGAAGGAAGTCAGATTCATGAAGTACAAGTGTGTAGACGAATTATTTTCTATTATGATGGAAGATAACACTTGCTTGGAAAGCCACTTGGCAAGAATACGCAGTGCCTATTCGATCCTTGTGGATGTCTAGGGCTACTACTTGTCGGATGACCTTGCGGTGGCTGGGGTGCTATTTTCGCTACCCCTAGCTACGAAGATCATGTCATGGATTTTGTCAAGATAGGAGAATGGTTCACCTTTGATGAAATCATGGATGGTTAAGAACTCTGAAGGTAGACCCGATATCAGGAGACATCATCGATGAAGAATATATATTTGATATACACATTATAAATTGTTTTGTTTGAAAACATGACCTTCCGCTTGAGGAGCTGCCGTAGGGAGAGGAGGAGACGCGCGTGTGATGGCGAGCAAGATGTTGATGGCCGACGACACTCTCCTCTACACTTCTCATCATTATTAGTTATGAATTTGAATAAAGTTGTAATCATTACAAGAGTATTAGTTAACTTCATTAGTGTGTCTTGCATCTTGCAAGAGAAGTGATATTTTTGCATTGTGTGTGTGTGGGGGGATTGATGCAGTTATCAAGAGATCGCCACCAATCATTGCGACGGAATGTGTTCCGTACATGTCCACTCATATCCGAAGCCATAGGGTCACACACTTAAGGTTCAATGTCATTTAGAATGTGAGTGTGATATAATATATGAGAGAAGTGCTCCTGAAAGATGTTCGGATAGTCCTGGAATATTCTAGAGGTGTCCGAAATATAACCGAGAGTGTTCAACATGGTTTCAGGCATTTATGGAATAGGCCGAAATTGTCTAGAATATCCGAGGAGTGTTTTTCGGGGTCTAGAGGGGCACCGTGCTCAAGGGATGGCCGCACGGGGGGGGGGGGGGGTAGGGGGCGGAGTCCATATGGACTACTACTCCCCCTATCGCTGAAGGATTCTTCCCACTGTCTACATGTAATCCAGCCGGTGATTACGGAAGCACAACCGGATCTTCATCGTCGTGTTCCCGCTTCAACGGTGTGCTTGGTCGTGTTCCCGCTTCAACGGTGTGCTTGATCACACTTCAACGTTGTACCGCTGATCTCATACATGTGGATATTGTGGAGGTGTTGCACGTGCCACACTTGTTCGTGGGAAGGATAATACATCTTCTAGCAACTAGACTACTCTAGTTGCAAGGATCGACTCACGTGTACATCAACATCGTCATCGATAATTTTCCGCTAGATGGATCTACAAGATCTGTTAGCTCCCTCTACCCGAATTGCGAGGGGGTGATGTTGATATCGGTGAGATGATGATGGGTGCTGATGGTGGAGATGGTAAAGATGTTGGTGTAGAGACTCCCCCTATGCCAAGGAGGAGTTGTTGATGATGATGGTTTCGATTTCCCCTGGCGGCAGCCATGGAGCAGCAGGATCTGCCCTCTCTCAGAGAAGAGGACTTTCGCCTTTGCCGCTGCCTCCAAAAAAATCCCTAAAAATTACGGCCTAGCTTTTTCTTTGTGACGAATTACCTAGAAAAAGGAGGGGGCGAGGAAGTGCTTGAGGGCCAGATGGCCCCCATGGTGCGTCTAGCTTGGTGGGCAGCGCCATGGGCTCCAACTTTGCCCCGTGGCCCCATGCTGTCCCTCTAAATCTCATGGTCTTGTTCCTGATGAAAACCGTCGATGTTTTTTCTTGTATTATTTGAGCTCTAAGGTCTGAGAAACCAGAAAAAGGAGGTATTATGCCTCCCAGAATTAAATACCAAAACACTGAGACTTTGGAAGAATTAATGTCTAGTAAATTATAAAAAACTTGATGAATAAGTTCATAATCATGCATATATGATAGTAAAACAAAGATCATATGACATATAAATGATGATGAAAAATGCATGTATCAGCGGCCCGTGAGCTCTTTGTATCGGTATCGTGGGCGCGCTGGAGGAGCGAAGCAAGAGTCCGCGGGCGGAGGCCATTTCCCCCGTCGGAGCTCCCCGGTGCAGACAAGAGCTATTCACTTGCTTCCTACAGATGGTGGAGAGTGGGGAGATGGTAGATCAGGAGGCCACCACACCGAACCCGAAAGAAGCATGGCGAAGAAGGGGGAGAGGCCAGAGCCGGAGGGGACACGTGGCAGAGGCAGAAATGGGAAAATGAGATGTGGTTTACCGCATATCCACCCCCGGAACCGTAGATATACTTCTCCACACTTTTTGCAGATCGGGCCATTTTAAGTATCATCTGACGTAAAAATCTTGGCCCCAAACCGCATATCAGCTTCTGCAATTTTGGCTCAGGTCCACACGTGGTATCCGCTAGAGATGCTCTTAATCATGTTATCTTGCAAGATTTGATAGGGATCGAAATCCTGTGCATTCTAGCCTATTATTTCCCCTTTTGATGCGAATGTTAGGTTCGAATCGTCTGCATTTTTTGTCCTCTTTGGTTCGTCTACTTGGATTGTCCTGATATGGTGTATGGGAGAAAAGAGATGCTGTCAAAACTGTTGATTATCCTCTTTTGCAGCGAGACTCAGTGTAGATGCATGTGTTGATTACACCACTGCTACTGGGCAATTTGCCCAACGATCGTGCACTGGGAGCAGGTGTTGGGACGATCGTGCACTGTGTTCGATGTAATCCAGGAAGGTGGGGATTGGTCATTAGGCGATTGACTACTCGGTTTCACTTTAACAGCACACTGTTTGGCTTATGCAGTTTTGGCAATCAACGCTCAACGTTTTTCTCCATGCCTTCTGAATCTGGTGCGATGTAGTTCTACTTCCTGTGTAACAAACCATCGCCAGTTGTGTAGCGAGGCTACAGTTCTATGGGGACTAAAGACACCACTGCCAGTTTTTGTTCACTGGTATCCTCGAGAGGGAAACGATTTCACATCTACATCGCCTCGAGAACCGAAGATCTATAATGCTCGATGAGGGCACTGGTGCACTGTTGCGCACTACACGTCTACATGCGCATGAGAATTTATCAGTAAAGCATGGCACAAATGACAGACTTCATAAATATCTTGTGTCATATATAACTTCATCGACTAACAACAGAGACCATGGGAATGAATTTGTAGCAATGTCCTGATCTAAGAGAATAATTTATTAGGAAAGTAAGACAATGTATTTGGATATTTGGTGAACTCTCTCCTCTCTTCTTCATGCATCCTGGTTAGGCCGAGTAGATCTGTCAACCAGCTTCTTCGAGGTGTTTATAACTACAGAAAAGTTACAAAAGGAAATGTCAGGTGAATGATTCATACTGATTACATCAATATGGTCAAATATACAAATACTTGGAGAGCACATGTGCAAAAGAGGCAACCTAGAAGTAGGAAAAACAAACTACTTGTAGCATAATATCAAGTGCCCTGTTTCTTCAAGAATAATCGGTAAGCTTCTTCTGGTGAAAGAAGGAACAAACAAACTGCATGGCCCCTAACTACATGGCCTCTGCCAGGACGGCTTACAGAAATTATCCTCGGCGCAAGTTCTCGAAGGCATGCCTATGGAACAATATACGTCCCGGCAGTAATTAACCGCAAAAAACTTGCACATGAATATTACGACTAACATCGTGATAAGTATTTCTCATCTGCTAACTGGAATTATCTTGGTCAAATTGCAATCGAAGTTTTCCCTACAAAGAAGTTGACTTATGGTTGCTTCGTTGCATTGGAGGATATAAGGGACTTTGGCAAATGCTAGTTTAAAACTGGTGTCCTACATATATCAAAAAAGGGATCTATGAGTACCACAGAAACAAACTATATGGAGCTGGTTCTGACCAATGTACCTCGCGGCAATACCCGCAAAAAAAACTTGGACATGAATATTACAACTAACATCGTTACAAAACAGTTTTGGACTTGATCAAAGGCATCACTTGAGAGTACGGAACAAGAGGAATAGTTGTGTGCAATTACCCAATGGCGAAACTTCCTCTTAACCTTCCAAAACAGCCATCCAGCCTTATTCGCTTCCTTTACAGAATACATGTGCCCTTTGTTCCTAAAGGGGACAAGGGGCATATTAGCTTGTCGAGTAAATGAGATGATACAATGGAAAATAATTGCAACATAATATCAATATGTTGAGAAATAGACCTACGCACCATGCACGGGGATGGCAACAGGTAATGAGATGATGGATGAGGCTACGAGGACCCGGACGGTAGCCACGGATGCCATGTTCGTCGACTGGTAGAGACCAAGTGCGAGTATCAAGGTGGTATTGCGAGTCGTGGTTTGTTTTTGGATCTATGCACACAACGGTTTCTGCCGTCACCGTTGGCATCGCCTTGGTGGAGACACTCAAGCTTCTTTGATTGAAGATGAAGAGGGCGCGGTCTCTGATGCTCGTCACGGGGACAAACCTCTCCAACATAATGTCCTCAAGTTTGTACATCAAAATATCCATGCAGGAATTGTCAGTAAAGCCAACGACCAGTATCTCTGAGCCACATACTACCAGATGGTAACCGCCGTAGAGTTTATCCGGGGGGCACGTGGCGACCAGCTCTGGCAGCGGTGGCGGTGAACCGGCCTGTGGGGGAGGGTCGATCCGGAAAACCAGTGAACCACCGATCATTGAAACATCAAAGATGGGCATCTGCACCACCACGTATATGCTGCCACGAAACGACAGTGGTGAAGAAACTGGTGGGATGAACCAGCTCGGGACATTCCACTGTGTGTCCTCGGTGGTAGCAAAGGCAACCACGAACACACGATGGAACAGAATCATGACGGTGATGATTGCAGCCCTGGCATCACAAGAGATGGATGCAACCATGCCAATTCTGGAAAAAAACCAACTGTCGTGCTCGTCATTCAGGTGGTAGTAGTGGGCGTTGTGCATATACCTCTGCATCTTGTTTTGGAGAGAGGAGAGCGAGGGGAGCTCGGCGAGGTCGCCGGTGAAAGGGTGGAGGAGGCGAACGGCGGAGTCGTGGTCGCGCTGGAGGAGGAGAAGGCCATCCACTGAGTCAATGATGCAGTGGTTGTTGAAATGTGGGAGCTTGACATGGACATAGGTTCCTATGTCGAGGTTGAGGAAGCGGAGGTGGCCGCGGAGCTTGTTGTGTCCAGGGTGGAGGCCGTGGCCCTCGGGAAACATTAACCAGCGCCGCGGGTGGAAGCGTGGGTCCACGAGGCTGCGGCCGTGTGGGCTCACGGTGCCATCGCGCCACGGCCTGCAGACGGCGCGGAAGCGGATGTAGTCCAGGAAGTCACCGGCCAGAACTCGCCATGCTATGAGGAGAAGCAGGTCTCCAGGCAGGGACGTTGTCCATAAGGTGGAGTATTGATCTGTGGCATCGTCAGAGGTTGCCACTGTGGGGAAGCAGCGCTTAGTTTTCATGGCCGGCCTCATCAATGTGTTCTTCCCGAGTTGCTGACTCACCGAGTAGTAATGTAGTACCTCACTCAACAGGAATCATCAAAATTCAAGAGTTTCCTGTCCAAAATGGAGAAGCAGTCAGCATAATACTAAACCTGGAAAGGAAACGAAGATCCCAGATAATTACTTTTTGTCTAAGATAATTTCTATGTTTAAGGAAATTTTCAGTAGGCAACATGGTACAGCAAATCTTTTGTGTCACGATTAGCGTGTGCTGCCATTGTGAGTGCTCACCAAAATAATGTTTGTGCTCTATGCCCAATTGCCTATGTTTCCTGATTTTATTTTTATTATCTTCATGAAAATAATCTTGATTGAGCAAGAGACCTAGACATACTGGAGCACCATGATTACTTGGTATAGAATTGAGGGACCAAATATAGACTTTGACAGTAGTTGAGTGACTAAACTTGGACTTTCTTGTAATTGAATTGATAAAAAAGTACACGTGTGATATATATCTAGGGCAACTTTATAAAATGAACATAGGAAATTTTGCGCCAAAATTTTGGAAGTTCTTGCCTTTGATCTACATAAATGAAAGCAATGCAGCTTTGTCGTCAAAAGTTCTGGAAAACACCTCTATGTTTCATTTATATTGATCTAAACGTTGTAGGATGTCATTAGAAACAGTAAAACTGGCCTACTTAGGCCCTTCCTCAGCGATTTGAGGTCATTAGCCATCAGATCATGCGTATGGATGTTATGGATATTTCCTTCATGCCGGCTGCTCCCGTCAAGGCCACCATCTATACGATCGGCCCAATGTAACAGGCTGCTACTTTGGAGAATGACTTGGGCGTCTTCTGGTGAACCGGTCCTCTGACTGTGACTGGACCGCTTCATTGGTTTTGTGGGCTCTTCTGCCTCAAATGGTTGCTCTGGTAAGGTTAGCCCGGTTCCTCGTGGTTAAGCAGTCTCTTGCCGCCACCATTACTTCGTCCAACTAATGGCATGGAAGGTGCACCACCAGTGTCCTTCCGTTCCCTTGATTTCGTTTGTAGTTGAAGTTGTTTCTGACCTGCTCACCTCCTCTCCCCTTAATTATGAGGTTATTTATGTTCTTCTCTATAGTATTCTTCCTCTCTTATTGCTTCCTGTTTAGTCATGCTTGATGCCTGATGCCCTTTGCTTGATTGTAGTGCATTTCGTTTCTCTGATCTTGTTTTCTTGGATTGCATCGTTCTAATTTATGCAGTTAATTTTAGTGATTTTGCTAGTATCATGGCGTCCCCGGTGACAAGAAGGCCAGATTACAATTCAGTGGTACTGCACATATCGGCCAACAATGACCTGACAATCGACCGACAAAATAGCAACACAAGAGAGAGGGAAAGCTAAAACATGAGCAGCGAGTATAAAAACGACGGAAAAAGAAGAGCTAGTTCAACTTGCAGGAAGCTCTCCTCGCCCTATAAGATGGGGTGGGAACCGATGTTTTAAAAGAAGGCAGTGGCTCCTTCCGAATGAGATCAAAAGTGTCAGGGCGGATTGACTACTTAGTCACTTAGTAATGGTAATGATAATCCTATATTTAGTATTACAGGCGTACCCACTACCCGGTAACATTCAGTAGCAATAATGGTCAGTGTTCACCCATTGTAATATAACCTAATAAAAATGTTAAGATATGTGCAGTAGCACTGAATTGTAATTCTGGCATAAGCTTATGGTGATTTCAGCGCACTAGGATATTAGTATCCTGCTTATTTATTGAATTTCTGTTTTCCCTTTAAAATTTTATTAGGTTATATTAGCTTCGCTTGTCATTTTAAATACTTTAATCTTGCAAAAAGAACTCAGCCTCAGTTCAACTACCAGTCTAGCATATCACGTAGAACTTCTGCACTTCTTTTGTATTCACTATTCATTCAAAGCATATCATTTTTATTGCTACGTTGGTATTGATTGAGAGCTGGTGCTTTTATTATTCTAGAAACACAAAATCTGGCCTGCGTGACAGTGGCATTCCACTCTCAGCCAAGTTTAGGTGGTAGCTACAACTTCTGGTTAACTGGTTTGTAATTTATAGAGGTTATACTCGCTTTCATAAGAAGTTCCAGATAATAATTTTTCTTGTTTGTGTCTCCTAAGATAATCCGAGTGTATTTTTTGTGGGTATGAGTCTAAATTGTAAATTGGTCTGCTATTTCAATTGCATATAAGATATGCTAGGGTAAGTTGTTAACAAACCCTCTGATGTGATATAGATAAGGCCAAGAACAGAAAGAGGTGAGCAATACGTTTTATTTAATCTTGTTAATTCTGTTGATGTAACAAACTAAAGTCACTTATATTTTTTTTATACGCTATCCATGGATGATGGTCAATACTAACAAGACTTTTATATTGTAATTTCTCAGATGAAGGTTCTAATTGTTGCATATTTATGAGTTGGCAGTATGTGCTTGGCTTGGTCGCGACTCGCTAGGGACATCTTTAGTTTCAGTGTTGCACTTCATATTGAGATTCAGGTTTAGCCATTAAAGTAAAGTGTAGTAGTGCTCAACAGTGCAATATTTGTAGCTTAAAATATTAGAGTTCAATTATGTGCAAAAGTAGAATATTTGGGTCCTCATACTAGAGTTCAATTATGTGCAAGAGGAGAAGATTTGGGCCTTCAAATTAGATCTTTAAATGAATGTGATCTAGAGAAATAAAAAATTATGTGAGTGTTTTAGTTCTAAATATTAAAAAAAGTTTGTATCTTCAATTTTTTCAATTTTTTTTTTTTGCATGAAGATGGGCGGCATAGCAATGCATGCCTTCATGGTATAGTTATTACCATGCTACAATGATTTCCATGAATACCGCGCTTCAATTTTTTGAACGAGATACACGGTAGCAAGAAACCCATGACTCCAACAAAGAATCCTCACTGAGGTCTCACGTTATCGCTCCCTACAACTACGAAGATACATGCGTGAACACTGACCATTGCTACTTCTTCCTCTGATCTGCTGCACACCCCGCGTTCTCCCTCACAAGACATGGGCATTGCTAAGCCATATCTAACATAAATGTGGCGGTGATATGGAGGCTAGCATCCAACGCAACATCTAGGCAATTTATTAAGGCTAAAATAACTACACAATAATTCATAATTTTTCACAACTTCATATTTTCCCGAAAGCCACCTACTCCTTCCTCCCATCTCTCCCGATCTCATCCGGTATAGGAAGCGCAATGGGAGACTTAACCTGGCCGCGGATTCCAGTAGGTAGAATTGGAATATTGCAGAAAGATATGAGTCAAATTGCTACTGACTACCAAAGGATAAATTACCAATTGAAATAGCCCTAGAATTTACCAACAATTGCTCATCACGGAGGTGCCACAGCTCTTTTGTACAATCTCTGCTACAGTTAGATGGTTCACACCTCCTCTAGTGGATTCAACCCATCACCAACACCCCCTCCCCGCGGATGATGCCCTAATAGGGTGGACCAATAATGATCCACCCACACCTCCTCTCCTATTACAAACAAGCAACGAATCTAGATCATGCATCCTTATCCCCCAATCTCAAATAGCTGCTAACATGCAAGCACCACCTCCTTTGATGGAAGTGCCATCGCTACCAGATCTAGTTCAGTTCTGGCCCCACGACCCCCAAATCCCAACGTGAAACAACCACAAATCAAGGGGAGACGCAATTTTATTTACCTCAACGGTGTGAATGTGCGAGCGTCCAGTCTTGATTTTTGCGGCTGCCAGATGAGGGAGAGAGAAATGGTGTCGGCGGTAGAGCGGCGAAGGGAGAAGAAGAGAGGGAGAGAATGGCAGTAAATGAAAATACCATTTATGAGGGGGTAGGTGAATGTAAACGTGTTGAACCAGTCCGCAACATGATGTTTTTCACGTGAGTGTTGCGCTATGTCTTTCCATATAGTGGCGGCGAGGAATATATGCATCACACCGAAGGATAAGATATTGGCCATTTGTTTAATATTTTATAGGAGACACAAGGTTTGGTCTTAAAAATTAAATATGAATTGCAAGTATGTATGGTCCACCTAGTATCCCTTGCGTAACCTCCTCTAGGCGACGGAGGGAGAGAAAACCTAGCTCTCACCGCTAAGCTCTCCTCCCCACCTCACCCCTGTCCCGTCATCCTTATAGGCTGCCACTGAAAAGGCCGTGCAGCGGTTGTGAAGGTGGTGGAGGGTAGTCAAGGTTTTGGCTCCGATTTAGGTATCGCACAAACCTAGGAGCTTCTCGAGAGGAGATTAGGGTTCTAGGGGATTTTGGTGGCACACGTCCATCTCACCGGTGTGGAGCATTCAAATCCTTGTTTATGGAGGTTACTCTCAGCACGACTCATTAGTCTGATACTTGGAATCGGTTGTGATCCCTTGTTCGGGGTGATTCAGGGAGGGCCTTAACGCACTTGCCCACCCTTAGCGGCGATCAAACTGATCTTGGTTTGATCTAACCATAGCGTGACTGGAATCTTGGTAGTGCAGATGGCGTCTGCATCAGGTACTGAGAAGGGAGTGGTGGATGGACATTCATCGCCACGCTCGGCAAGGATCCAAGTGGAAGAAGCTCTAGGGAAATTGGACATCACACAAGAGGAAGCAACACCACTGGTTCTTGATGATTGTGAGGAAGCGGGGCAAAGCCAAAGTGGCCACTCACGGGAAAGGTACTTTAAAGGAACATTTTTCATATGCAGACGATCATGAGTGTTCTCCATCCTGCTTGGGTAAATCCAAGGGGACTGGCCTTCCTGTCGGTGGGATAAAATATGTTTGTGGCAGATTTTGAGTCCTAGAGGGATCGAGATCGTTTCAAGATGGGATCACCATGGCATGTGAATCACAACATAGTAATTCTGGAGGATTTTGTGGATCACATGAGGCCATTGGAGCTTAAGTTCGATAATTTGCAGTTATAGGCAAGGGTAATTAACTTACCTTTCAACCTGAGGAATGAATAATGAGGAAAACCGATTGCGAGGCAGATCGATAAAAATGTTACTTCTATGTAAATCAACCCAGTAGGAGGTTTTTTCTGAGAGGCAGAGATACACTGGATGTGACAAAGCCCTTAGAAGAGGCTTGCTAATAGTTTTGTCTAAGAGGAACAATACATACTAGTATGACATCCAATAGGTTCCTCATTTTTGTTTCTCTTGTGGTCGTCTAGGACATGCTGATAGCTTCTGTCCAACGGCAGGGAGTCATGTGAAAGAACGAGATGTCACCTTGGGGGTGGTGAATAGGCGTTTTAAAAACTATGATGAATTTGACTTGTAAGAATGCGGAATTAAACTTATGTTTATTTTACAAGCACAAAACCTAAATATATTAGGCTCAACTAAATGCAACAACAACAACTCAAGCTAAGCAAGATAGGCACAAGATATATGTAACACGAGTGATACCAAGATATATGTACTTCAAGCACGATGGCTATCACAAGGAAAGTAAACTCGGGTATAGAGATAAACGACGCACGCGGAGACAAAGATGTACTCCCGTGTTCCCCCACACAAGGTGAGGTACGTCATGTTGGAGAGATGCGAGCTACCACGAAGGTTTCCCGAACGCCACGAAGCCCCGCGTTCTTCTCTAAGACAACACCACGAAGGGCAAAGGCCTTTCCCTTATGGCTAGCTTTTTCTCCATTCCAGAGATGGCAAGCTCCACAACCACTTTAAAAGCTCCACGACGGACAAGCCCGTGCCTCTTCACAATCTTCCATGAAGAGGTCACCGGAGCACCAACCGCCAAGCTAACTAGGACGTAACCCCTCCAAGAGTAACAAGATCACAGTCTCTCACTCGAACTAATCGTAATGGAGAGCACAACACTATGGAACGGTACAAAGCAAGAACACCGAGAAAAGTGCTCAAATCCTTCTTCTCATATCCCACCAAAGCAACAAATGCTATGGAGGAACTAGAGAGGAAGAACAATGGTGGAAATCAACCAATTACTCCAAGATCTAGATCCCAAGGGTTCCCCTCACTTAGAGGAGGAATGGATTGGTGGAGGTTGTAGATCTAGATCTCCTCTTTCAAATCCCTCAAGAATATGCAAGAATCATGGGAGGAAAGAGAGAGGAAGAAAACTCAAGAGTTTCAACAATGGTGGTAAAAAATGTGCCGACTCCGTGGGACCAACCAGGGTGCCGACTTACCCGCATAGAGCCCGGCGGGCCGACCAGGGTGCCGGATGGTCCAAAAAACCCCGGACATCACCCGACAGCAGCACTCGGCATGCCGACATATATGCTGACCTACCCGATCCTGGACCTGGCAGGAGGACCTATACGCCTACCAACTCGGCAGTGTACCCAGCGGTGCCGACCTATAGGCCGGATGCTGCTGGCAGAAAAAACGCCCTTACGAAAAGTGCGATAACTTTTGCATCCGGACTCCGATTTTGATGATCTTGGGCTTGTTGGATTCAAGACAACGAGCTATAAAACATTATGCATAGAAAAATCATAGTAAAACCATGGAGTAAGAACAAAAGTATGAAATTTTTGACCTATCTATAAAAGGCAAACCGGTAAAACCTCCAAACATGAAAACACAATAGAAGATGCATACGAATTCCGTTTTTGGTAAACTTGAGATTGCTATAAAGCTACAAAAAAGCTAAAGAACCTCAAACAAAGAAACACCAAGAATAAATAAAGATTATAGGGATGAAAACAATGCAAATGATTGAGCTTCCTAAGACGATGCGATCAAGTTACCCAACCGAAAGCCCCTCTTGATAGTGCGGCTATCTATCCTATAACCAAGTCTCCCAATAACCACCTTAAGAACGGTAAAAGGCAAACCTAGCAAGATCATATCTATGCCTCGCGCATCCATGTTGATCTTGATGATAACGCTTCATGCTTCATACAAGGCAGAATGCCCACTAGATCATTGTTGCTTCATGTGGACTCATGATTGCTGCCACATACACCATTATGGGAAAGCTTCATTTGAAGCACATCTTCGCCAGTCCATTATCACCAAAAGGACGGCAAGCTCCAAGCATGTTCTTCTCGATATGCTCATCTTGAACTTGCCCTTCTCAACCTTGATGACATCCATACTTGATGTCATCCTCACATGGGCTATATGAGATCATACTCTTGATGCATGCCCATAGCAAGATACCTAACCCATATAGACACACAAATGCACATATATAGTGGGTTAACTCATCAAGCCTAATTGAAAAGGCTTACCATACAACAAGATCATATGATCCAAAGTGGTATAATATTTATGCTTCATGTGTTGACCTCTTATGCTTCATATGATCCAAACTGGAACTTGAAATCAATCTTCACTCTTAGTCTTGGTCAACCTTGTATCTCTTCATGCTCTATAATATCTTGAGTTACATAAAGAAATATTCATTTGATTGCATGCTCTAAACCTTAGTCAACCGTAGCTCGACTCATGAGACTATCATGACACTATCTTAGAGCCATATCTTGAATTCTTCTCTTGAAATCACACTCTCAAGATCTTGATCATATAATATTCTTCTCTTCAACTCGATGATCTTGATGTCAATACCAAAGATGTATATATATGTACCTTCATGGCATCTACACTTGAATCCAACACTTGGACTACAAGCAATACCTATGGAACATTCCTTCATATAAACACAATGAAAACATTAGTCCATAGTGGATTGTTATTAATTACTAAAAAAACACTTAGGGGCAATGTGCCCTTTCATCATGACGCCAATGACAGTCTACCATTTGGGCCTGATCTGGATAATAGGAAGAAAACAAATTCAGCAACCAACTCATCTAGAGATAAGCAATGTCCACATAAGAACAAACTGTCGATCAATTTCTCTAGTTCGGTTCGTGGAAGTGAATTCCTCGGGAAAAAGGAACAGTATCTACAAAAGAAAATGGGCGCAACTGGTATACATGAGGGTGGAAATACCATACACTAAAGAAAATAATGTGGTGGCTAGTGGTACAGTTAAGGAAATGATTATTTTCAAAAATGTCTAGCTACTACACTTGAGGATGAATCTGATCCCGCTCGGGATAGAAAAACAAAGAATAAGAAACCGATGCCTACTACGTTGGAAAAAATCAGCAACGGTGGATATCTTTAGTAGTTTTAGTGTTTTCTATGTTGTATAAGATAATATCAGCATGTTAGGTTGATGTTGCGCAAAAAAATATGTAAAAATCGGAAGGCGTAAACGGCGATCATGTTCACCATTCTCTTCTCGAGAGTGGATTTGTTGCCACCGGGTGGCAATGCCTCCCCAAGGCTACCGTCGGATTGATGTTTGGAGATTCGTGCTGCTCTGACAGGCGTGAAACGCGATGCTGTTTAGTATCGATCTGGCGTGCCGGAAATTGGTTAATTTCCTAATTATAAGTTGGGTGTGTCAGTGATACACATAACCATGCAGCGGATGGAGTGCTACGATGTCAGCCTGTGTCAGCTACGGTAGATGGAAAAAAATGCGTCAGTAACATTGAATACTTACCATACTGCACTGTTGATTGCATGCATGTCGGGTTTTGCTCTGTATATTGCGCATCCGTCAGTCCTCCATGAGTCGTGACATGCATGCCTCGCTGCCATGCCCAGAGGTACATCTTAGTTGAGAGAATCATTTTGAAACTAGCAACTGCGATTTTCGTAACCGCCTAGATTTGTAAGGGAAGGGTGAGCTGCCTCTTCCTATATTTACAGATTGATGACCATAGAGAAAACACTATCTATGACACAATGGAGCGTCATCTGACCACTTATTATCCACTAATCTCTAGTTCTTGGAGCCATTCCTCATCCTCTGCTTTGATCCACCCAGTAAACACCGGTGGCTCATCCAACACTGTTGCAACAGAGGTAGAAATCCTCGAATATGTTAGCTGCCCCTGCCTACCGGAAATCATGAGATTCACTCTGTGCCTACGCTATATATGCAGTTTAACATATATTGTTCGGGTGGATTAAACCAGCAGCTGTGCTCGAAAACTGTTGCACGTCTTCCCGTCCAATCTTTGACTGGGCGGACCATTCTCTGGCCACCCCCATCTGTGTCACTTCACAGAATCTGACACAACTACACGCTGCGCTATGCTGTACCCGGACAGGAGATTTGCAGGGTTTCTGCTAATTAGCGGAAGTCCATGATACAATCCCTTGCATGTAACACAAATCACAAATCTAGATCGAACGGCATCGCAAGGGGGGAGGGGGGCAGTGGCACCGGGTGGCAACACCATATTTTGCTTCTCTTCTCCATATGTACCATTCCTCATTGTTGTCCTGATATTTTCGAGTCTCAACCATCTTCTCACACCTTGACAAACCTATATACATCAGAAAAACATGGTCCAAAGTCCACAAATAAGGTGATCTAGATGGGCTAAATAGTGTCAGAAATGCATAATTAGGAGGTAAAAAGTGAATATCACTCTTCTTTTAATCTTCTTCCTGGAATCTTCCTTAAGTCAATTAAGGGCAAAAGCTTTCTTATATTTTGCAGTTTCAGTTCCAGTTGATAGTGTCTTGGTTTTACAATTACTTCTCCCAAGCACTTAATGTTGGTATCATTAACTTGAAGACAAATCTAGAATCTAAGCCTCTGTATATGGAAGCAACAAATATTGTTCGTAATTTATATTATGTTATTACAGTGGTTTTTGTTTGGTTGTTACCGAGAATATATATAAGTGATAATTTTGCTAGTTTATATATATATGAATAATGTATCTTGAAAGCATAGTACACCTGCTCCCATATTGGATTAATTTGACATTGCAGCCAGAGAAACTCGGAAATATTCAATACACGCACCAACACGTGGGAGGTCCTTCTAGTAGAGTCTGCTCTATGGCGAGTAACGCAAGCCTCGTAAAGATGCCAGATAAGCAGACCCACACAATGCCCGCGTAAGTTAAAGTGTCCGAAGAATTAGTGTATCATCGTGTTAATTTCCATCAAGAAATCATTTTACAATCCTTGAAAAGGAAACAGATTCACATAGAATGCGACCAATCCCAGTAGGCATTGGCTCCCCACATGAGCTGAACAAAAGACACCCAATCAACTCAATGTCATTGACATAACTGATGATGAATCGTGACGGATGTATCAAAGCTACAATACTACTGAATAAGAAACAAAAAAAACCAATAGCATAACACAAAGCACAATGACCACCATAGGCTCTGCCTCATGGTGATAACTAGTAAGGATGAGGCAGAGAAAGCCGGTGCACCTAGCATCTCCACGCAAGAAGGCTCATTCAGCACTAAAAAAAGAACACACAAGAAGACAAGAAGATGTCATGTAGGTGATCAATACAACATACTACACCAAATCGATCAAACAAAGAAAAACGCACAAATCTATCTGTGTGAGCTGTTAAATTTGCAGTAACTTTCGTGCATATACAGTGCAGGGAAAACAAGATCATCTAGTGTTTTTTCTTCTTCTGTAGAACTAGTATATTGTGTTAAACTGTGAGTAAGGTTTATTTACCCCATTGTGAATCTGCAATAATTATCGTCCATATACAGCGAGGAAAACAAACGTGATCACTTAGGCGTTTTGTGTCTGACTAATATATTGTGTGAGAAGTCCAGATTATTCACATAACTTTCAGAACTGGATGATTTAACCCCTATTGGTGCTGCCAATAGCATGGATTCAAATATTTAATTTTAATTCACTAAATATTGATTAAATCCACATAACAAGAATTTATAAAACCGCGATTTTGAACTCCATTTCATTTTACAAAACAGTTAGGGGTTTTAGAGCCGAGTTTATATCAACTGGGACTAACCAGCTCATTATAAATTGGTAGTGAAACGATGGACTAACTGTGAGCAAGGTTTTACCCAATTGCGAAACTTTCTTTTGACCTTCCAAACAAGCCACCCAGGATTCTTATATTCCTTTGTAGAATATATCAGTCCTTTGTTCCTACACAATAATTAATAACCTATTAGCTCCTAGGAAACAAACTGTTACCTGGAAGAATAAAAAAGATTTGCAAGGAACCTTGAGAATAACTAGTTATCTACCAGACGTTGCGAATGCAGCAGCTCAGGACATGGTGGATGAGGCTACAAGGATCCGGGGCAAAGCCATCTAGCCCCAATTCGTCGATGGGCCGAGGACCAAATTCCAGTACGGAGCTGGAATTGTGCAAAATCATGTGTTCTTGGATGTGTGTAGACGACAGTTTCAGCCATGATGGTAGGTAAGGACTTAGAGGAGACACTCAGAGACCTTTCTTCTATGAAGAGGGCACGGTCTCCGATGCTTGTTATGGGGATAAACCTTCCCAACATAAGATCAGCAAGTTTGTATACTAAAATGTGAGAAAAGGAACTGTCACTATGACAAACCACCAAGATCTCCGAGATAGAGGGGGTAGCGGAGAATGTCTGGCGGACATGTGGCAATTAACTTCGGTGGTGACGGTTCCTGAGAGCCTAAGCCTATCTGATCCTGCAGGGGGTGATCTATCTGGAGAACAGTTGATGTAGCATCAATGGCGGGGGTTTGGTTATGAACCACATATAGCTTGCCACGGACCTTCCAGCTTGTCACAGTCGAATGCCTGTCCTGCGAGGTAGCAAAGGCTACACGAGACTGATAATGGGATGCAAGCATGACGGAGGTGATTCCAGCTTGCAGGAAACTGAAGCACATATATTGTATCTGATGAAGAACCAGTTCTCACACTCAAGTTCTTCATTGCGATCACCGTCCAGCTGAGTGAGGAGGGTGGACAGTGGAGGGAGATCTGCAATGTCGCCACAGAAAGGGTGGAAGACACGGATGACGGTGTCGTCGTCCCTATGGAGTAGGAGCAGGCCGTCGACACTATCAAGCGCGCAGTGATTCCTGAACAACGGGAGTTTCACACGGACAAAGGTTCCCGAGTAGAGGTTGAAGAAGCGGACGTACCCACCCAGCTTGCCTTGGCCGGGGTAATAGCCGTGGCCCTCGGTCAGCATCATCCAGCGGCGCGGGTAGTTGCAACCAGTAGTTAGGTGGTACAGGAACTTGTAGTGCGGGTGCAAATTCATACAAAATCATTCCGGGGGTGCCATCTCGCGTTTCCTTTTTCGTGAAAAAATCCTTTATATTTTTTGTTCTAAGCTATATCCTTATGTGCTTCTTTCCCAACAGATTTTACCGCCAGTGTTTCCCATTTCTGATGTCGGCGCTCGGCAAGCCTCGCCCTACCTGTTTCTACGCGTGACCTGTAATCATAGAAGCTGCACGTTGTTAGACTGTATATACTCTGTAAACTATAGCATGTACATGTAAGTATACTTTGGTACATTTATATAATGTGATAGGCCACGCACTCCAGAGCGTTGAGTCAATTACACCCAAAACATCTTGTGCCTCACATTTAACACACATACAGTCGCATCACTTTGACATGGGGCCGAGGAGCACCCCTAGGAGCTCCGCCTTGAACAACACACGAGCGGGTGGCGAGCATGACACGGTGCTTAACGTCCCGCCGTTAATGGAGAGGGAGACATCCGAGATGTAGCTTCATTTCATCATGCGTCCTAGGTCTTATCCGATGTTCGAGGCCCACACACAAGGATTAGCATCGGCGTGGGCATCGGTGTGGGTGTTGCGCATACCCATGATCCCGCACATGAGCATGGCCAGACCATCTACCTCGTACAGTGACATCATCTTGTTCTAGCGCAGGAAACCGTGAACTCGTTGGCGAGGGGTTCAACAACGGCGAGCTTAAGCTTTAACTCGTCGAAAAGTGGATCCACCATATGTGGAAGCACACCGGAATCGGTCACCAGAGTCACACAAAATCGGGATGGTCTCGAACTATGCGAGCAACACCCGCTGCTCTTCTATCACGCCGACGGCCTCATCATCTCTGAAGTCGTCGAGGTCGTCGTCGCCCTCGTGGAGGTAGAAGACGTCCACGGGCTGGCCCCCCAGGATGCGCAAGGCTTTATGCGACTCTCGGAGCTACGCCCTCGCCTCGGCGAACCTGGCATTGGCCGCTTGTATGTCGTTGTGGGTCGCCGACAGAGGTTGGAAATGGAGCGACTTGAGGGACACTCGCTCACCCTCCAACGCAACGGCCACGCTCGTCGCCACCTCTGCGACGACCCCCTGCCCTCCCGACAAGGTCGTAGAGCTCGTCCTCGCGGGCGTAGGCGACGGTATGCTCCATCTCAAATAGAGTGCGTCAAACGCTCAGCCACGCACGGGCATCGACCGCCCTCGCGTGGGAACCGGTAATCAGCGGCGATGAGACTCGATGGGGCGTTAATCTCCATTAAAGGAGATTGATAGTCCAAAAGAAATTTGAGCCAGGCTGCGGGGGACGCCCAGACGCAACGGTCACTTGGGCCTTTCCAGCTAAATTCCGTGTCCACGGCCCGACCCAATCGGATGCAAACGATCATTTTTTGGTGACTGAAATGCGTCGAGCCGAGCCTGGAGATGCCCTTAGTATGTCAATGTGGCGACGCAGTTTCGATAGTCTATGTGAAGTTGGTTGCTTCGATTATCCACGTGTGTGGCCATTTTTCTTAAAAAATCCATTACTATTTTTTTCCTAATTAGTTTGAATCAGCGGGCGTGATTTTTCGCGTAATTTGTATGAATAATGTTGTACGATTGACTAAAAAAGATATGGTCTGTTTTTATTGCATTCGATATTTTTGAACTCTCTCCGAAACTTTATTAATGTTCTATGTATAGTTGAGGAACTCCATGATAATTTGTGAAACCCATGGAAACACGTATAAAACTATTCCCTCTGGTTTTGAATTAATTGATTCAATAGATATACATGTATCCGAGAACCAACCCGTGGTTGGATGGTTAGGAGGGCAGTGGCACCCCCAGCCCACCAGAGTTCAAATCCCAGATTTGACACTTTGGTGTCTCATAAAAGGCGGAATATTCTTCAGTGGGAGGCGACGTTCCCGTCGACAGCGAGGCGCCTGTGGTGACTTCGTCAATCTCAAGACCCGTCGGATCAGTTATTCAACGCAGTCTCTTGGAGGTGCTCATAGGGGTAGGGTGTACGTGTGTGCGTTCATAGGGGTGAGTGTGTTCGCGTATGTATGAGCGTCTTTGTTTGTACTGTGTTTCGCAGAAAAAAAAAAGATATACATGTATCCGCCGAGGTAGCATCAGATTTTTCATTGTTTCCCACGAAGATTTGTTACAAAAGAGAGGCAACCAGAGCAGTTGGGCGCACACGGTAGGAACAGAGTCACAGGGAGCACCGGTGGCAGGATTAGTGGGGAAAACTAGCGAGGCTCAATTGTCGCAGAAAATCATGAA
The DNA here is from genome assembly GCF_022539505.1 of Lolium rigidum. Taxonomy (NCBI): domain Eukaryota; kingdom Viridiplantae; phylum Streptophyta; class Magnoliopsida; order Poales; family Poaceae; genus Lolium; species Lolium rigidum. Next base: position 315,758,841 of record NC_061510.1, on the reverse strand, counting down.
GGGTTTCTTGCTAAAATGGCAACGCCGCATGGCAGCTCCACAATGATTTTGTATGAATTTGCACCCGTATCACAAGTTCTTGCACCATCTAACCACAGATTGCAACTTGTTGTACCAAAATGCACCTATGTGGCAAGTTCTTGTACCTCCGGCGTAATTAGCTCTTTTTCTACTAATTTGATTTGCATATGTTGCCGCTTTTTCAGGGCCTTCGTGGTCGCTTGGCTCGTTGTCGTGCAGCACAAACCCCATTCCCGTCTTTGTTTGATTGTTTCTTGTGACCCAAACCCTTCTGAATATAAAGATCACGATTTCTATGCAGAAGGCTATAAAATGAGAGAAGCGGTAAATGGTAAATTTTTGCTGCGCTCTTCATTTTTTTACAAGGGGTACACTTGCGTATGGTGTACATAAAAATCCTTTGTTCAACAATAGTAGTCCCCTTATGACAAATCGATCAGGATTCATCATGAACTAGTCGCCAAGAACCTTGGTGTGCTAGCTAGGGGCCTACATATATACTAAGATCAGCTTGATTCCTAGTGTACAATACTCCCTCTGTTCGTAAAATAAGTCATATAAATCTGGGCGTCCCTCAGGGACGGAGCCAGCTTCCCATATTAAGGGGGGCAAAATAGTGTTGTAAAGTTGATGAGGGGGGCAGAGTTAGCTAAATCAACAAGAAATTAGAGTTTTAGTGAGTAGTGTTCCTCATAAAATCAAAACCATGGGGGTGGCTAAGCCCCCCCTCGTCCCCCCTTCTCTCCGTCCCTGGCGTCCCTAGCTAGAGGTCGGTCCCAAGAGCTAAGGGTAGCTTGAGAGATCACTTTCCGTTTATAGCACGCGGAGGTTTGGTTTTACCCTTGCAAACACAAGCACGTCGGCACAATGTGAGCCTATTGCCCTTTTGGCTGTTTTTATTTCTTCGAACCCTAACCTAATCTGCCGCATCAAAACTTTGAAGAAGGAATGTCGATGGCCAAAGGACTGGTAACATAAGCGATATTAACTCTGGCAATGGTGACCTCGGAGGTACAGAAATACTTACCTATAGTGAAGAGGGAAGAAGATCAAATACCACATTTTGTTCCTTCGTTCCAACCTTTTGAGCCCTCTTGAAGAAGCAATGGTCGCACATGGATCCGGTGAAGGCGAGCTGCATCACAAGTCCAAAGGCACCACTGCACGTTGAGGTGAGTAGGCCGGTGATTCCTCACCATCGCTCTCGGCCGGCGAGGATAGGAGCCAGAACCGGCGGAGATGGCAGTCGGTGAGACGTGGGTCACGTCGCCCACTGAGTCGCCCCTCCCCGTCAGAGCAGATAATGCTCTACACTCCAGTTACTGATATGATCGCCTTGTAACCTCACCTGGTTAATGAAGTTCATTTTTACCCAAAGAAAAGAATACATAAAGTTCCAACGAGTTTATTTTGTCAAGGTTCCTCCTGTTGAGTCCAGGAACAGAATAGATGAAGAGTTTCTTTGAAACACTAGGAGGTCTGCTCACGCTAAGCTTTGTCACGATGCCAGATCAGCTCCACTAAGAACCAGAGAAGGCCCCCGTAAATCAAAGTGTCTGAAAGTTCGTGTCAATTGCTACCGTTACGATGAGTAGGGAGTGGCAAGGTTGAACGTGAACATAATCAGGTTATTGAGAAAGACGAACGATTGATCAACGAAGACATGTCCTCTCATCATGTTTATCTTCTCAACACTGTTAAACTTCGTTCTCAGCAACCTTGTAGTCTAGATAGAAACTCGTAGTGTCCGGATTCAGAAGCAACGGCCTGAACCCAGACAAATACCAGAACCTCCATGAACTGAATTAAATATTTGTGAGTGAATTCCAGATTTTACCCTCTTGTTTGCCATTTGTGACAACATTTACCCTATTTAATAAAAATTTCTCTAGTTTACGCCATTTAGTTAACTTTATGCCATATTTTACCCCTTTTAATAATTGAAAGCGTTTTCTATCAGTTTGAACATGGTAATCATGTCTACGTGCCACATTGGAGATCTATTTTGTCGCAGTGCTCACCACTTGCTCTTCAATTGCCCTGGGGCTGCACATCTAAACGAAACCAATCCATATATATTAACTATCCCGTGATCAAAGATGAATGTGTGCACGGCTATAGCGGATATTAGAGAAAATGTAACGGCTGGCGACCAAAACATTCTCCTCATGCTCAGCTGCTGGAGCTGGTTGTGGAACTGGCACACCACCATCGGGATGTATGGTACGCGATTGCAGCCTGTACACACAGCGGCGGCATAGAAGCAGTCTAGCTGAAGACAACGTGGCTGCATGCTGTTGCTATAGCGGCTGGAGGAGGTCCATCCGTGCGCTAATGTTGCATTCGAAGTCGTAGCTACACGTCGACGCTACCCATGACCCACGCCACATAGACCAAATGTAGGTTTATCAATGGATAAAATGCTTCCAAATTTAAAATGGGTAAAATGTGGCACAAATTTAACTAAATTGGGTAAAACAGAGGAATTTCTACTAAATAGGGCAATTCTTGTCACAAATAGCAAACTAGAGAGTAAAATATGGAAATTCATTCAATATTTGTCAATGCTACAGTAGCTTAGCAATAGTAACATGAAAAAACGTCTAAATGTGGAGGAGCGGAACTAGAACACATTTGGCCCCAATAAGACAATATCATCAGGCATCAGCCCATCCGACAGAACACCTGATGATGATGTAACGCAAGACGAGCTCAAGGAAGTGGTGAATCCCCGGTGCGCGAGTACTGGCAGCTGAGCGACGAGGAGCTCAACGGGAAGGTGGGGGAGTTCATCACGCGGTTCAACCGAGAGATGATCAAGCAGGAAGCATGTAACATCCCAATCTTGTTTAATAAATAAAGAAGTGTTCATGAGCATTGCATGCATTTAGTTTGCATTTGAGCAAAATTTGCATCAAAATTTAATAATTCTCAATTATGCAAATTCTTCTCTATTTCAATCTCATTTAAAATCTCTCAAGATTTTCATGTTACGCAACATGGCCTTGTTGTCATCCAATAAGTCATCTGTGTTTAGAAATATCCGTGGAAAATTTTGAGTTCAAACAATATTTAAAAACAGATTTGAATTTGGTTTTGAAATGGAAAAGAGAAGAAAAAACCAGAAAAAGAAAAGGAAAGAGAGAGATCTCTCCTCTCTCTCCCATGGGCTGATAGCCCATTCCCTCCCCTTTCTCTTCCCTCGCCGAGGTCCAGGCGGCCCAACCAGCCGCCCAGCAGCCCAGAAATTACTGCATGGGGTTTTCTGCAAAAAAACGTCGTCTTCCCCGCGCACCGAAGCAGCTCGGTGGCGTGCCGCTGGCCGCTCGATCTCCGGCGCACCAAGATGCCCGCCACCGCTCACCGGCAGCCATAAATAGTCCGTCGCCGCCGCGGAAACCCTAGCTCTCTTCTCCCCTTCCCCGCGCTCTCCCGCACCCCACCAAAACCCTTACCTATTGCCCCGGCCGCCGACGCACCTCCTGGTGCCCTCGCCTTCCTCCCAAACCCTCTCTAGCTCCGCCGCCACAATCACCCGCCCCCGGCCACCGCAGATGCTCGTCGTCGGACTAGCTCCGATGACCAATAGATGGCGGCGCCGCCACCAAATGGTCGCGCGCCTTGCGCTGCACTTGTTGCCCCCTCGCGCGCGCTCTCTCGCAGTCAAAAGCGCTGGATTCGAGCTCCACCTAAGAGCCATGGCCACGTTGACGTCAGCATGACATCAACGTGATGTCATAATTGATTTTTTAGTTTCTGTAATTCATTTCTTATTTTGTAAAATGCTATGACATGTGCACCCCATTCGTCAGAATTTTAATCGTTTCAAAATAATTAGAAAAGAATTAAACCCTGACAGTGGGTCCAAGCTGTCAGACTTTTATTTTGTTTTCCTGAATTTTTAGAAAATGATTTAAAATGAATTGAACTTTGGAAATTCATAACTAATTCATTTTAAATCAGAAAAATACAAATAATATATCAAAATGTTCAGAAAAACAAATCCTATTTGTTTATCAATGTTTCATACATGCTTGAACCAACTAAAATTTATACCTTAGTGGAAACCCTAAATCGACCCCTCTCATATGTCGGGTTCAATGCCGATTCCCCTTTAATTTTAGTCGGTGCACCTAGGGTTTACCCAACCCCCTTTATATGACATGTCATCATATTGTATGTGCATGGCATTATGCCATGTCTTGATTATGCTCTTCCTTTCCGGTATTTGGTTCTTCTCCATAGGGCAACGCCACTGAAGAGCAGCGCCCGAACAACGAGGGACAAGGCAAGCCCTAACCTGGTTCATATATGGTTTTGAAATGCTTTTACTTATGGTTCTCACATATCGCATACGCTTCAAATATGTTTTATAGGCAGTTATAGTTATCCTATTTGTGCATATTCCATCCTTGTAGTCTAAAGTTACTGATCCACCGCTCCCAGCAAAACTAGGTTTGAGCTTGTATGCATCGCTAGAGCCGTATATATGATATGCTTAGCCATGCTTAGTTGTTGAAGTCTGATCCATCCGGTTGATGAATTAGAGATACGAATGAACCTAATATGAGAGAAGATGATGTGGTATGATCAGTGAAGATAATGAACATGTTTAAAGGCTTGAATGGGTCGCCACATGGGGATGTGGTGATTTGACTTGTTCTCGCCGATACTAGGACCTGAGTTCTCTCCTTCGGAACCAAGACTGAGTGTACAACCACACGGGACCCATTGGAACCCCTTGGCCCGAACTTGCCTATCTTACATATGAGTCACTTAGTTTGTGAGTTTCATTTTCCATACGCATGAGACAAAGGTGGAAAAGGTTTTCAAAGGTGCATCACATAGGGCGTGGCTAGGGTGAATGATGCTGGAGGCATTGAACTGGATCCCTTGCATAGAGTAACTGAGACCGCCTTGGAGCATGGCTACCTACGTTGACAAAGTTCCCCAGTTAGGATGACTCATGGAATAGGCGAAGTAAGGGAAAGATTTTGGTCGACCACCCTCTGCCGGCACACCAAGGAAGTGTGTTATACTAGTGGCATTAAGAGTCGGTCGGTGCGTGTGGTTAAAGTTGTACGCCCCTGCAGGGTTAAATCTTTTCGAAAAGTCGTGTCCACGGTTACGGACGACTTATTGATGGATTATGTGATCATAGACAACTTGAATCTAATCGTAAAACTTGATCTCAAGAGTCTTTTTAAGGATCCCTTCTGAGGGTATCGAGGGGTTGATCCTAGTTCATAGGTTCAGGTAATGATGAAAGATTCGGTGGATTCAACATGATGATATATAGAGCTAGAGTTGTTATCGCTCTCTTATCCCTTTTTAAAATGATCTGAATAGACGAGCTTCTGCTCCCTCCTGTTTACAACGGAAATCTGGCTTTACGCAAAATAAGCTCCACATAAAGCCTCACATACCCGCTTTGCTAATAGGTTGTACTAATTCTTTTTGAGTCCCTATACTCAGCTTTGCATACTTTTATTTCAGACGAAGTCCCTTAAATAGACGGTGGTTTCTACCTTGACATCGACGAGTAGTTCGGTGTTCCTAGGTTGCAGCCTCAGACTTATGTGTTGGGACGTCGCCTTATGTTATGGCCTCTTAGGCCCCTTGAAGTCTTGTTATCTAGAATAACATAATTTGCTTTCCATTGCTTGTTGTAATGTGGCCAGTGACCTCTGCTTGTAATAATTTGGATATTAACTCTGTAATATATATGCTTTCACTCGTAGAGTCATTGTTGTGTTACCGATTCTCACCCTGTAGGCCCTAGAGATCTAGGTTAGGCTTATGCCTGATGTGAATCTGGATTTGTCTAGCCCCGACCTCCCGGGGTTGCCACAGGTTTTGGTATCAGAGCAGGACTGCATGTAGGAAACCATTTCTACTATTCGATGTTGAGTCTAGTGGTTGCCAAAACTATTTGAAAGTTAAAAGTATTTGCAAAAATTCTGAATAGGATTCTTTTTACTCCTTATCTGGTGTCACTCTAATGATGAGTCATCTTACCTTGTTTTGATTGAAAACGGTTTTACCTCTACCCTATTATTTCCAAACATCTAGGATCTACGGGTTTGGTTGTTTTCTCTATAAGTACTATGTACTTGGTTGCTTAACTCAGTGTTCCTAAAGTTACATCAGTTGATCTGAAACTTTGTCCCTTCCATTCATTGAATGTTATCATTCTATTGACTCCTTTCCGATGGATATGTTCTCATGGCCTTTGTCTTTCTCTTCGGGATGGCACGGGTTCTTAACGACATGGACAAAACAATGCTGAACAGGAACTTCCGCCAGCTCCTACAATGGCACGGGTTCTTAACAACATTGAGACCAACCGTCTGAGGAATGAACAACTTCTGGAGCGTATGGCTCAAAACACAGAACGTCGTCCCGGCAACTATGTCGCACTTGGGGATTTCATCCGTGCACTGCCTCCTATCTTCACCCACCCCAAGGAGCCTCTTGATGCTTGGTGGAAGGTGTGAACTTTGTCACCTACCAGTTAGAAGGTGCAGCTAGTGCTTGGTGGGAAGGTTTTCTGGTTCTTCAAGCGCTAGGACAAGATGTTACCTGGGAGGAGTTTGTCACATCTTTCCGTGTAGCCTATATCCCCAAGATTGTCATGGATATCAAAAGCAGGGGATTCCTATATTTCACTCAGGGGAAGCTGAATGTGGAGACATATGGACATGAGTTCACCCAGCTATCTTGCTATGCACCCCGTGATGTTGTTGATGATGTTGATAAGCAAGATTTGTTCTGCAAGGGACTTAACCCCAGGCTTCGCTATGAGTTGCTGCCTTTCACCTTCCAATCATTCTAAGACTTGCATAACCAAGCTCTTCTGATGGAGCATGGAAGAAAGGATATATGGAAAACTCCAAGAAGCGTGAAGAAGGTGATTCTCATGCGTCTTCCTCTGGAAACAAGATGTGTTGTGTCTGGATCCCTTACAGTGTTGTACCTCGTTCCCCCTATGCACCAAGACCTTCCCGCAATAATTCTAAGCCTCCATCTGGTGGTTCAAGCTATCGTCCTGCCATGGGTATTGTGCCTAGTGGTGCCTCCTACACTTGTGGTCATCCTGGCCATTACTCAAAAGAGTTCACCCAGAAGTCTGCTAGTCGTGGATATTCTCAACCCAAGAAGGATGAAAAATATCCCTCTTCTAGTCATGCTCGTCTGACCATGTCTCTTCTGATGAGGCTGAAGAGGATCCAAGCATCCTAATGGGTATGCTCTATATAAACACAATCCTAGCTACAATTCTGTTTGATTCCGGAGCATCGCATACATTCATATCTCAAGAGTTTGCACAAAAGCATTATATACCCTTCGAGACAATGCCCTCCTCTCTAGAGATCACAACTCATGGTTCTCATTGGCAAACTATCTGGATTACCCCTGAGGTTATAGTCTGTATAGGTCATCTGTTCTTCCCCACCTCTCTCATTGCCCTCAAGTCACCGACATTGATGTCATATTGAGCATGGATTGGCTAGTAAATCATAAGGCTGTCATTGATTACGCAGCTAGGTCTATTGTACTCACCAATCTTTCCGGCAAAAGCGTTCCGTATTGGGATCCATCCGCAATACCTCCGTCGGCAAGGTTTACCCCTGAAGCCGACTTGTATGCCATTGAAGTCCTACCTAAACCAGAATTCTCTGATGTCTAGATGGTCCGTGACTTTCCAGATGTCTTTCCTGAAGAGTTACCTAGCATGCCACCTGATCGAAGTGTGGACTTTATCCTTGAGTTGGTTCTCGGAACTGCACCTGTTTCCCGGAGACCTTATCGTATGCCTCCGGAAGAGTTGGTTGAACTGAAGAAGCAGTTAGAGGAGTTAGAAGAGAAAAAGTTCATTCAACCCAGTACTTCTTCCTGGGGATGCCCTACCCTGTTTGTCAGGAAGAGAGATACCAACATTCCGCGGCTGGTTGTTGATTACCATCCGCTCAACGCAATTACCATCAAGAACAAAACCTCTTCCTATAATCACTGAACTTTTTGATCAGTTTTCCGGTGCCACAGTTTTCTCTAAGATGGATTTGAAATCAGGGTACCATCAAATCAAAATTCGAAAGGAGGACATTCCAAAAACGGCGTTCACAACTCGCCATGGTCTTTACGAGTACAGTGTCATGTCCTTTGGCCTCACAAATGCAGCCACTTTTATGCGACTCATGAACTCTATTTTCATGGAGTATCTTGAGAAGTTCATCGTGGTCTACATCAACGATATTCTGGTCTACTCTAAAATGAAGACGAACATGAAGAACATCTACGTCTGGTGCTAACAAAACTTGAGAACACCGTCTCTACACCAAGTTCTCTAAATGTGAGTTCTGGTTACGAGAGCTCATCTTCCTAGGTCATGTTATCTCTGAAAAGGGTGTTGCAGTCATTCCACAGAAAGTTCAGTTCATTCTTGGCTGGAAAACCCCTAAGTTAGCTAAGAAGATTCAGAGTTTTCTTGGTCTGGCAGGTTATTTGGTGATTCATTCAGAATTTCTCCAAGATTTCAAAGTGTAACATCCCAAGTTTCAACTTAATAAAGAAAAGGATTTCAATTACTCAAATTTTACAACTAACAAAAACTTTTATTTGCATATAGTGCTACATATAGTGTTCATGCATTCTTGTGTGCCTTTACCATGATGAGTGTTTGTGTGATGATCACATACGCTTAAACCCTAGTACATGATCATAGCACCCCAAATTGAGAGAAATAAAGGAAATAGAAAAATACCATTTTCACTAACATACACATTTAGCCAAATATGCAAATCATTAATCAAGACCACCATTGCTTGTGCCATTGCTTGTGAAACACTAATATATCAATAACAAACACATTTGCATCAAAGAAACACAAATCAAATCAAAGGAAATATCAAAATTCACTCACATATGATAATGGTCAATTTGCACTTTTATAACATCATGCCCACTTTGAGCCCCTGGTTTGGCAGATTCTTAAACTAAAACTCCTCACTTCTTTCCACCTCATCCAAGACCATATCAAGATGAACATTTCTTTGGTTGACCACCATGGTTGACTCTGCCTAGTTTGACCAATATAAATGAGACAAGTTGCAACCTTGAAACAAAGTATAGAACATCCACTTTTTGAAACTTTGCAAACCAGCACCAATTTGCACACCACCACCACCACCACCCTACTCCATATATTATTCAAATCAACTACACCAGAAAGAATTGAAAAATTTGAATATTTTCTTCATGCGGCCATTTCATCGAGCACTTGGCAGGCACAATTCTGGTTTACACACACACTCTTTTATCCAGAGGTTTTTTTGACTAAACCACTTTCAATCTTTGTTGATAATTGCTCCTCTACATCTCCTGCATCAATGCCAGTACATGCTCTTGATGATTAAAGTGAGGAGAGTGCCATTGCATGACCATGCCGTGCACCATGACGGCCTCATGCCACTCAACCTCTCTGGTCCTCTTCTCTCCCTTTAACCTTGTCCTGGAGAATCACCTGACCCTGCTGATCATCACCCTGCACGGCCTGAGCTCGCGCGAGGCTGGCATTGGCCAGGCCAGAGCGTGCCCAGCACGCCCAGTGCACGCCAGTATGCGTGATCACCACGCCCTGGGCGCGCCAGAGCAAGGGCTCGTCTCGTCGCCTCCGTCCTCCCCTACACCTCTCCCTCTGCATCGAGCTTCTCCACTGCAACCTCTAGCCCGTAGACATCCTCAAACACCTGCGCGTGCACCGTCTCCGTCGTCCTCGTCGACGTTTTGCCTCCTGTGCCGTGGCAGAAGATGCATGCGTCCGATGGATCCCGTCACGCTTTTGCCGCGCCAGAGAGACGTTGAGCATCGCCATGCTGCTGGCCATCAAGTGCCGTCCTCACCTTGCCCCTTCGAGCACCAGAACGGCCGCGCCATTAGCAACCCGAGCTTCCGCCGCAGCACCCCCTCCTCCGCTATAAATAGAGCTCCCCTGCTCCTTCCTTCTTCACACCATTCAGTTCTCCTCCCACCCTTGCTTCTCAACGACCAATCAATTAGCCACATTAGCACAGGAGCACCGCCAATTCGTCGCCGGAGCCCGCCAGTACACGGAGATCCTCGCCGTCGATTGGAGCGTCCCCAAGCGAAGCCACCGGTACCAGGAGACTCCCCGTCCTCGCCAACGTTGCCGCGCACCTCGCCGTCGACCGCCGGAGCACCGGTAGGCTCTCCCACCCGCTAGCCTCGCCGCCAGTACGTCGGGATCTCGTCGGAGACGACGATGATCCACGGCCGCACGATCACGTTCTGATCCTATGTCCCACAATCCTCCATACCGATTCGCGTTAATTGAGCCAGTGATAGGTGGAGCCCACCTTGTCAGGCGGCCCGCGCGTGTGAGCCACGCTGCTGGGCTGGCCCATCTGTATTCCCCCCTTTTGGCCCAGTTCCCTTCCCGCCAAAACCCACGCATACAAATTCGAATTTCAGATTTATTTGAATTGCTTGCAGATGCTTTGGTAAAACTTAAATATTTTCAAATCGGCTGAACCAAATTTTGTGAATTTATATATTTGGAAAGCTTATGAAATTATCTAAACAACCCCACTGGTATTACCCTCAGATTCATTGTAGAATTCAAATAGTAAAAATAACAAGGCAGGGCCTTTTCAAACTTCAAACTTTATTTAAAATTCAACCATAAGTGATTTTGAGTTGATTCCACCTCTCATAAATCACATTTGACATACTCTAATTGTTTTTGCAAAAAGATAGCATAGTTGTTTGTATGATCATGGACTAGAGCAAAATAATGGCTATGGAGCCATTTCTAGTCCATTTAAATCATCTCATTTAATTTGTTTAAATAGTATGAGAGCTCCTCTCTCATTTAAATCATTGTCTTAAGTAATCCAATATGAGGTAATGATCTTAGTTTATAGCACCTCATGTGTGATTACTTAATGATATTAAATTATTCCATAGAGGTTTTAAATCACATGAGATCTAGTATCCCATTTAAACCTTTTTCCTCAAATGATACTTATGAAGTGTTGACCTTGGTCAACCTATGTTCATACTCTATCATTTGAGGAGATTAAGTATTAACAAGATATAATGAGAGGAAATTATTGTTCTCTTAAATAAGAAAACCAAGTCAATCACCATTTGAATAATAATGTGATGCTAGAATAAGCTTGTGTGAACCTTTGGTGTGTTTAGTCTAGCACTTAAGTTTTGTTGGTGATTGTATACCTCGTATTCGTGTATAGACGCTAGTACCGAGGAGTACCAGGAGGAGGAGGTCTACTCTCAGGAGGAGGAAGAGAACTTTGATCACTACCCCACTCAAGGCAAGCTAATATTCTTGCAAACCACCCTAATGCAAAGCTCTACAAGAGCAAGGCATCATCACTTTTTACTTTATGTCTAATAAATCTATCCCATGTTTTTACCTTGCAATTATTTTTCTTATTGTATTTCAAAGTTTACTTTTGATTTATGATTCACTTGGTCTAGAGTAGAACAAGGGCATCAAATTTAGCCTAGAGGAATCAAAGCTAGATAGCACCCCTCATGACTAGTTGCTAGTGCTAACTAAATAAAATTGACTACTCTAGATGGGAACTTGTGAAATGAAATGACTTTGAAAGATTTTTGAAGGTGAATGTGACATGAGTGACTTGGTGAATTTTGAGGAAAACTGATGATTGGGTTCGAATGCGATACCCTTCCAATTATACGAGTACCCCCACAATACCTGATTATGGGTAGGGCTTAACTAGAAGTTTGTGTATCTTAGTATGGGTGCCCTCTAAACAAGCGTCATAGGGGTTATGCCGAGGCTGCCTCCGTTAAAAGTGAAATTATGTGAATATGAGGTGAATGTCAGACCCAAGCCCTGTGCAGTTCCCGGGTTGACGGTTTGTCTTCACCGGGAGGCCATGCTCATGGGGAGAGGTGCCTATACTAGGGTATATAAGTGAAAGGTTATGGTTGATGATCCGCGTACTGAGTTACGATGATTCGGGGCCCCGACGGATGTAATCAAAAGTTGTGGCACAAGAGTACAAACTCTACAGAGTGTTAAACCTATTCGAATAGCCGTGTCCACGGTTACGGACGATTGGAAAGGCCATACTGTTCCGTTGTCAGAACTTTTGTCTTAAAAAGGAAGGATGAATTGAAAGGTGACTTGACTTGAATCACAATTGAGTTGTGGAAATGACACTAATGTTCCCACTTGAGTTAGTTAGCAAAAATGAGGAGTCTTTACTAAATATTTCTGAACTAAACTTGGCTTTATGCAAATAAAACTAGAGCTTAGCACCCCTTATTAAAATTGATAAGTAATTACATTAGTATTAGTTTGCGAGTACTTTAAAGTACTCATGGCTGTGTCCCTGGCTATTCAAATGCCAGACTATGAAGAGGAGCAACAGTATCAAGACGACGGACAATAGGACGTCTACGATAACTAGGAGCATCTTCTAATGTCAAGCGTTGCCTGTGGAATAGATAGTCCACTACTACTTCGCTTCCGCTACGTATTGTGTTGTTGGTCATTAGATCAACTATTTGTGTAATATTGGATCATGTGATCTATTGTTGTAAGATGATTATGTGTTGTAGTAAATGATGACACTATGATATTCAACTGTTATGTCTCGCAAAAACAATCTTCCTGGGATTGCGATGTATGGCATAATAGGCACCTGGACTTAAAAATCCGGGTGTTGACAAGTTGGTATCAGAGCCATTGTTTGACCTTAGGAGACCCTAGTTAGAATGGACGTCTGAAAAACTTAGTTTCAAATTCAATGAAGTGAATAGTTACGAAAACATATTCACACTCTTACCTTTGAGATCTTTTCAAAACAATAAATTCATGCTCTTCCTTATAAGTTACTTAAAATTTTGAACACTTGCACTTCTCTAACTTACTCATCTAATTCCTCTACAGATGGAGCAGTTCACCCAGACAAAGGTTTACCAGCTAGGGAATGGCGGGGACATGATCTTCGAGAGGGACCTCCATGCCCTATCGGAGTTCCTTGGACGCCCGCCCCCGGAGTTCTTCGGGGGTCAAGTCAACGACCAGCCCGGAGGGCAGCTGCAGTGGGTCATCATGGCCGACCTCCGAGGGAAGCTTGAGTTTCCCATGTCCGAAAGGATCCAGTTCTCTTTTAGGGAGACCAACTGGGTGGCCGGACTCGCTTGTGCTCTTCAGGAAGCACTTGCCCATCTGTGCGGGCAGAACACGATGGCCATCCAAGAGGAACGCTTTGCTCACCTCGCAAGGCACAACTCCATTGGAGGACCCATGAACATGCCGTCCCACCCCGAGCTGAGGCATCATGTGGACCACCTTGACTTCATGCTATGCGAGACTCGCATGGAGCTGGACAACTCCCGCGCCTACGCCAACCACACCTACCTCCAGCAGGCTCAACAGGCCGAGACCATGAAGGTCATCGCCAAGGAGCGCAGGACTCTTCGCCGCCTGAACGCGAAGAAGGACTACACCATCGCTCGCCTCCGAGCAAAGATAGCCTCACTAAAGGAGACTATCGAAGCCCGGGCAGAACAGCTCAAGGACCTGGAGGGAGAAGGCGAAGGAGAAGACATCCAGGGAGATGGATACTCCTATGTGAGCAATGATGATGACTACGAAGAAGAGGAAGACGAAGACCTGGCCTTCCACCACTATGTGGATGGCTATGAGCACCTGGAAGCTAGGATGGATAGTTCCTTCCCGATCAATGTTGATGAAGAGTAGTTTCACATGAGCACTTGAGTAGGCGTGAGTTGTATCGGTCCCTTGTATCGTAGAACGGTGAAATGGTTCTTCAAACCATCCGGTGTGTTAGTTTGTAATGTGTGCTCCTTGAATGAATAAAAGTGTGTTTAATTTCAACATATCAAGAACTGAAGTTTTAAACTTTTGAACTTTACCCAAAATAAGCCATAGAAAATTCCCTCTCGTCTCATGATCTATCTCAATGTTCAGATGGCCCCTCCAACTCGCAGCACAAATCAGGATGCAATGATGCAGATGTTGCAGATGATGATGGCATATAGAGAGGCTGAATGAGTTGAAAGGCAAGCCAATATCGCTGCACTGCAACAGATCGCTCAGAATAACCAAGGCCATGGAAACCATGATCACCCGGGATCCAAGCTGAAGAACTTCCAGAACACTAACCCACCTGTGTTTAGCAAGACGGAAGAGCCCCTTGATGCTGATGATTGGCTCCAAACCATGGAGAACAATCTTGAAGTTGCCGGAGTAGAAGCCAATGATAAGGTGATGTTTGCCACCCACTACTTGGCAGGACCTGCACGAGCCTGGTGGACGAGTGCCCGTGCATTGAATGCGGGGCAAATGATGACTTGGGCAGATTTCAAGCTCAAGTTCAGCAAGTATCACGTGCACCCGGGTCTGATCAAGAAAATGAGGGACGAGTTCAGGGAACTCAAGCAGGGCAGACTGGCCGTGGTAGAATACCGTGACAGATTCCTCGCTCTGTCAAGGTACGCCCGGATGAGACGGACACCACCGAGAAGAGGAAGGAGAGATTTCGAACGGATCGCACGATGAGATGCAGACTGTGCTGGTCAACATTCCTTTTGCTGACCTTGAAGCCCTGGTTGATTCAGCCATCCAGATGGAGGGAAAACTCAACCAAGCCAACGAGAACCGCAAGCGCCGGATGATGCACCAGAGTGGGCCTAGCAATACCCCAAGGTTTTGCCCCAGCTCAAGCGGAGGGTTTGCCCCAAGAAACAACAAGCCCTAGATGCAGATGTCATGTCCGGGTTTTCAGAACCGGAGTGGAGGACACCCTAGGCCAGGAGGCCACAACAACAACAACAACCCCCACCATGCCAACACCAACCAGTTCAACCGCGCCCCGATGAGAGCCCCCAACAACAACAACTCCAACACTGCTCCAAGGACTGGGAGCAACGCTGTTCCCATCACCCCCAAGGACAAGTCCACCATCACTTGTTATGAGTGTGGAGTGGTGGGTCACTACTCCAACGAGTGCCCCAAAAGGCTCGCCAAGACTGCCCCCAACACCTCTGCCCTCGCTCGGCAGCAACGCCGTGTCTCCACCGGCAGGAAGTTCACCCCGAACAACCCAAACAACCGCAGCGGCCGCCTCTTTCACATGAGTGCCGAAGAAGCCCAGGAAGCACCAGATGTCGTGTTGGGTATGTTCTCTGTTAACTCAATACCTGCAAGAGTGTTGTTTTATTCTGGAGCATCGCATTTGTTTGTTACTGAAGATTTTGCATGCACTAGTAAGATTCAACCCATCAGTTTGAAGCATGTCATGATAGTTCAAATACCTGGTTCAACAACTAAAGCTAGAAAAATTTGCAAAGATGTGCCTATCCGAATACATGAAATAGATTTTTATGCAAATTTGATTGTTCTGGGAGCAAAAGGTTTGGAAGTACTACTGGGTATGGACTGGATGTCGAAACATCATGGACTGATTGATTGTGCCAAGAAGGCCATCACCATGACTAGTAGCACCGGAGTGTTAGTAGAACATGTGTCTGAGAGGCTGCCCAGAAAATTCACCTGCAACCAAAGTCTAGCCAAACCAACCTTGGATCAGATCAGGGTCGTCTGTCGATACCCCGATATGTTTCCTGATGATTTACCTGGTATGCCCGCAGATCGGGATATCGAGTTTATCATTGAGTTAATCCCTGGAACATGAACTATAGCCCAGAGAGCCTATAGTATGAACCCGGCAAAGTTAGTGGAACTGAAGAAGCAACTGGATGATATGTTGTTCAAAGGTCTGATTCGACCAAGTGCGTCGCCTTGGAGATCCCCAGTTTTGTTTATGGATAAGAAGGACGGTGCCACTCGTTTATGTACGGATTACCGTAAGCTTAACGATGTCACCATCAAGAAATAGTATCCATTTCCAAAGATAGAAGACCTGTTTGACCAGCTGACCGGTGCCAAAGTATTCTCTAAGATTGATCTTAGGACTGGTTACCATCAACTAAAGATTCGTGCCACCGATATCCCCAAAACTGCCTTTACCACCAGATATGGATTGTATGAGTACAATGTCATGTCATTTGGATTGACCAATGCCCCCGCTTACTTCATGAATCTCATGAATAAGATCTTTATGAACTTCCTGGATAAGTTTGTCGTTGTCTTCATCGACGACATCCTAATCTACTCCAAGTCAGAGGAAGAACATGAGCAGCATTTGGAAGTGGTCCTAGATACCCTTCGGGAGCATCAGTTGTACGCCAAGTTCAGCAAATGTGAGTTTTGGTTGAAGGAAGTAGGATTCCTGGGACATATCTTGTCTGCAGGAGGAATTGCCGTTGACCCCTCTAAAATAAAAACCGTTGAAGAATGGAAAGCCCCAACCACTCAGACTGAAGTCCATGCATTTCTCGGATTGGCGTGATATTACCGCCGGTTTGTTGAAGGATTCTCAAGCATAGCAAGACACATGACTCAATTATTGAAGAAAGATAAGAAGTTTGAATGGACTGATAAATGTGAAGAGAGCTTCTAGCAGCTCAAGAACAGATTGACCTCAGCCCCAATATTGATCATGCCGGACATCACCAAGCCCTTCGACGTCTATTGTGATGCTTCCAAGATTGGTCTTGGATGTGTGTTGATGCAAGAAGGCAAAGTGATATCATATCTGTCTAGGCAACTGAAGCAACATGAGCAGAATTAGCCAACCCATGACTTAGAGCTAGCAGCAGTAGTCTTAGCCGTGAAAGTATGGCGTCATTACCTCATGGATAATCGATGCGAGATCTATTCGGATCACAAGAGCCTGAAGTATATCTTCACTCAGAAGGAGCTGAATATGAGGCAGCGCAGATGGATAGAGCTAATCAAGGATTATAATATGGAAATTCACTATCACCCCGGCAAGGCCAATGTGGTAGCGGATGGCCTGAGTAGACTGCCGGGTCAGTTGAACTCCATGATCGCAGAAGAGCAACCTAGTTTGCATCAGAATTTGAGCAGTTTAGATTGGAGCTAGTTAGTGAAAGATTTCTAGCCAGCATCGAACTCCAACCTATCTTGATTAGTCAGATAAAGGAAGCCCAGAAGGGAAATGCTAGCATTGATGGGATCACGAGCCAAATAGCTGCGGGAAAGGCACCGGGATTCACCGAAGATGAAGAATGAGTGCTGTGGTACAACGGACGCTTATGTGTGCCGTCAGATTCCGAGTTGAAGCAAGTTATCCTGAAAGAAGCCCATGACACTGATAACCCACAAGTATAGGGGATCGCAACAGTCTTCGAGGGAAGTAAAACCCAAATTTATTGATTCGACACAAGGGGAGGTAAAGAATACTTATAAGCCTTAACAACTGAGTTGTCAATTCAGCTGCACTGGAAAAGCACTAGTAACGGGGTCTTGTGAAAGTAGCAGTAATATGAGAGCAGTAGTAACAGTAACACAGCAGCAGTAATAGTAACAGAGAGGCAATGGCACCAGAAAATAGTTGATACTACTTCCAATGACATATAGAACAAGTATATGATGATGAGAGATGGACCGGGGTTCCCAGCTATCTACACTAGTGGTAACTCTCCAATAACAAGTGTTGGGTGAACAAATTACAGTTGGGCAATTGATAGGATTGAAATAGCATTAAGACAGAACATCAAGATTATTAATCATGTAGGCATGTTTTCCATATATAGTCATACGTGCTCGCAATGAGAAACTTGTACAATATCTTTTGTCCAACCAGCCGGTGCAGCCGGGCCCCAAGGGAATCTACTGGCAATTAAGGTACTCCTTTTAATAGAGCACCGGAGCAAAGCATTAACACTTGGTGAAAACATGTGATCCTCATATCTAAGCCTTCCCCTCCAGTTATCCCGATTCTTGTCACTTCGGGGCCTCCGGTTCCGGACATAGACATGTGCAAACAACTTGTAGATACAATCTAAGCAATAAGTATAGAGCTTAAATCTAAGATCATGCCACTCGGGCCCTAGTGACAAGCATTAAACACAACAAGATTGCAGCAACAATAACTTCACAAACTTTATAGATAGACTAATCATAATGTAACAATCCATCGGATCCCGACAAACACAACACCGATTACATCGGATGAATCTCAATCATGTAAGGCAGCTCATGAGATCATTGTATTGAAGTACATGGGGGAGAGAATACCAACTAGCTACAGCTAGAACCCGTAGTCCATGGGGGAACTACTCACGGAGCATGATGGAGGCGATGGCGTTGATGGAGATGGCTTCCGGGGGCACTTCCCCGTCCCGGCAGGGTGCCAGAACAGAGACTTCTGTCCCCCGAAACGGAGTTTCGCGACGGTGGCGGCGCCTGATGTCTACGGGAGCTTCTATTCTTGTAGACAGTGTTGGGCCTCCAAGATCAGAGGTTTGTAGAACAGCAGCAAGTTTCCCTTAAGTGGATTACCCAAGGTTTATCGAACTCAGGGAGGAAGAGGTCAAAGATATCCCTCTCATGCAACCACTGCAACCACAAAGCAAGAAGTCTCTTGTGTCCCCAACACACCTAATAGGTGCACTAGTTCGGCGAAGAGATAGTGAAATACAGGTGGTATAAATAAGCAGTAGCAACGGCACCGAGAAAAGTGCTTTGCCCAGGACGATAAACAAGCGGTAGTAATGCAGCGAGTAGTAACGCAGCGAGTAGTAACGCGATAAAACAAGTAAACAAGCAGCGATAGCGATATTTAGGAACAAGGCCTAGGGAATAGACTTTCACTAGTGGACACTCTCAACTTTGATCACATAACCGAATAGATAAATGCATACTCTACACTCTCTTGTTGGATGATGAACACATTGCGTAGGATTACACGAACCCTCAATGCCGGAGTTAACAAGCTCCACAATTCAATGTTCATATTTAAATAACCTTAGAGTGCAAGAAAGATCAACACGACTAAACCAAGTACTAACAAAGCATGCACACTGTCACCTTCCCACTATGTAGGAGGAATAGATCACATCAATACTATCATAATGATAATTAACTCCACAATCTACAAGAGATCATGATCATAGCATATGCCAAGTACTAACACGGATGCACACACTGTCACCGTTACACCGTGCAGGAGGAATAAACTACTTTAATAACATCACTAGAGTAGCACATAGATAAATTGTGATACAAAACACATTGCAATCATAAAGAGATATAAATAAGCACTTCACTACGCCATTCATAACAGTGAGTAAGTATTCTGTGAAATATAGCCTAAGAGACCCACACAGTGCACACACTGTCACCTTTACACACGTGGGACAAGGAGTCTCCGGAGATCACATAAGTAAAACTCACTTGACTAGCACAATGACATCTAGATTACAAGCATCATCATATGAATCTCAATCATGTAAGGCAGCTCATGAGATTATTGTATTGAAGTACATAGGAGAGAGATGAACCACATAGCTACCGGTACAGCCCCGAGCCTCGATGGAGAACTACTCCCTCCTCATGGGAGCAGCAGCGGTGATGAAGATGGCGGTGGAGATGGCAGCGGTGTCGATGGAGAAGCCTTCCGGGGCACTTCCCCGCTCCGGCAGGGTGCCGGAACAGAGACTCCTGTCCCCCGGATCTTGGCTTCGCGATGGCGGCGGCTGCGGAAGGTTTTCCGTATCGTGGTTCTTCGCATCGGGGTTTTCGCGACGGAGGCTTTAAATAGGCGGAAGGGGAGCCTCGGAGGGGCTCGGGGCCACCACACCATAGGGCGGCGCGGCCCCCTCCGGTCGCGCCGGGTGTGGTGTGGGGCCCCCGGGGCTTCCCTCCGGCGGCTCTCGGGTGTTCTGGATGGTTCCGGGAAAAATAGGAATCCGGGTCTTGATTTCGTCCGATTCCGAGAATATTTCGTTACTAGGATTTCGAAACCAAAAACAGCAGAAAACGAGGAACCGGCACTTCGGCATCTTGTTAATAGGTTAGTTCCAGAAAATGCACGAATATGACATAAAGTGTGCATAAAACATGTAGATAACATCAATAATGTGGCATGGAACACAAGAAATTATCGATACGTCGGAGACGTATCAGCGCCCCTGGAGTCTATCTGGAGTTTCGTTAATTGGTATCAATGTTTTAGGTCAGGATGGCTTAAATAGGCGAAGAGGCGGAGTCGGAGGGGCCACGGGGCGTCCTCACACTAGGGGGGCGCCCCCCCCCCCTTGGGCCGCGCCGCCACCCTGTGTGGGGCCCCCAGGGCTCCCCTCTGGTCCCACTCTGGCTTTCTGCACTACTAGAAAAAGGCTTATAGCCGCACTTCTTACCGCCGGCGAGTACGATTTAAAGATGCCGGCGGTAAGCCCTTTTAGGACCGCCTCGTATTACCGCCGGCGAGTTTAAACAGGGTTGCCGGGGGTAGGACACTTACCGCCGGCGAAATGGAATCGAAAATGCCGGCGGTAAGGTGGGCCGAGACTATCCGGATGGGCCTCCCCATACCACCGGCGAAACGGGCTAGAAAACGCCGGGGGTAACCCTCGCTACCGCGGGCGGCTAGGGATAGAAATCGCCAGGGGTAAATAGAATAGGTGCGGGGATTTTTGGGGGCAAATTTAGCGCCGGCAAATTGGCCGGATCCGCTGGTGGTAACCACCCAGACTCTATCGCACCATGCACTTCCTCTCTCTCTTATCTCTTCACGCACACAATCTCAGAAAAAAAAATCTCTTCACGCACACAACAGCACACCACAATCCTCTCTCTCTTATCTCTTCACGCACCAGCGCTGCAGCTCCCTCAACACCAGCGCCGCCGCTCCTCTCCCCAACCCCGGCGCCGGCGCTCCCTCCCCAACACCAGCACCACCGGTCCCTCCCCAACACCGGCGCCGCCGCCCCTCCCAACACCAGCGCCGCCGCCGTCCTCCGTCGCCACGCCGGCGCGCGCCTCCTCCCGCAAGCGGAAGGCCACCGCCAAGGTCGTCGCCGACCCCGAGCCCGACCTCGACCAGGACGCGGCGGCGGACAAGCGCCCGCGGGGGACCAGGAGGGCGCGCAGGAGGCGGGCGCGGCGGCGAGGAAGCGCGTCGCCAAGCCGACCAAGGCCGTCGTCGTCGTCGAGCGGGATGGTGGCGTGCGGCGGCGGGATCCAGATCGGGAGCCAGGAGATTGGACTTGATCGCTTTTGCTTTTCTTTTTAGGGTCCTTGGTGTAAACTTTGTTTCTGGTTGGACTAGTTTGTAACTTGTACACAGCCTGGTGGCGCTGCAGATGCGCTGCTTGCCATGCTTTTTTTTTTATTCGCAAAAACTGATACCGCCGGCGAATAACGATGGGAGTAGGGAAAACGCCGGGGGTAACGGCCAGTTACCACTGGCGAATTTGAGAACGCCGGCGGTAAGGGCTTACCACCGGCGAGGTGATCGCCGGCGAATCCGAAAACGCCAGCGGTAAGTCTTTTCAGATCGCCGGCGGTAAGCCTTTTTCTAGTAGTGCTGGAAGCTTCCGGGAAAAATAAGGTCCTTCGGAGAGTTGACACAAGTGTTTGCTTCTAAGATGGAAGCAAATATGTAAGAATCAATGCACAGTTGACACAAGTGTTTGCTTCTAATATGGAAGGAAGTAGGTAAACTGACTCAACATAAAGTAAAAGAAAGGCCCTTCGCAGAGGGAAGCAGGGATTAAATCATGTGCTTTTTAAGTAGGTAAACTGACTCAACAGAGCTTTTTAAGTTTTGAAATCATATAGAGAGCATAAAAGTAAAGTTTTGAGAGGTGTTTGTTGTTGCCAACGAATGGTAGTGGGCACTCTAACCCCCTCATCAAACAGACTTTCAAAGAGCGGCTCCCATGAAGGACGTTATCTCTACCAGCAAGGTAGATCACCCCTCTTCTCTTTTGTTTACACATGTACTTTTGTTTTAGTTTATGGTTGACACTCCTCCCAACCTTTTGCTTACACAATCCATGGCTAACCGAATGTCGTTGCCTAATCGACGGTACCTCGGAGGAGGGATCCTCAAGAGAAGAAGTAGGGGCCATAGGGCGGAGTGCACACGGGACGGTGGTACGCGATTTACCCAGCTTCGGAACACCTGCACGATGACAGGGCCTACTGCTGCTTGTCTGGAATTATCTGGGCGCTTTCGCGATGTTACAATGAGTTGAGGTTGTCCTCTAGGGCACCCAGGATCCGGCTTATAAAGGCGCACGAATCTAGGGTTTACATGGAGAGTCCTAGCCGGATTACAACCTAATTACGGTACTATGTCTTGCCGTGCACGTCAAGGATCCGCCTTCCTCTATAC